>NW_009608697.1:0-45106 GCF_000690535.1 Cariama cristata
TAGCCCTGTTTTAACCAAACCAGGACAGAGTGTCAAGGTTAATCTGAGATATCGCCAAGCAACAGAGATTCTGGCCTTTTCCTTGTACAAGTAATAATTTCATTATTTGTTATTTAACTTTCTTAAGTATTTGATTCCCTTGGCCAGTCTGACCTGTTAAATTCTTGGCCATGTGAATCTCTTAGTTTTCTGTGAGATTTCTAGGCTGAACTGTAGTTAGTGCACACGCCGGACAGGCCAGAGGGCTCCAGTACTGCTGGGGCTTCACTCTGCTTATATGAGAAGCCAAAGTAATTAATGCCCCAAATCCGGTGCTGGATTTGCACCTTTAAGAAGGTTTAGATCATTAGAAGCACATTGCAGCTGAGGTTGGCTCTGGACTAGGAGGTGTATGTGAGATACACCTTGCCTTGAGTGCTTACAAACCAAAACAGGTACTGGAGTCAGAAAAGGAAGCATGCAAATGTTTTGCTTAGACCCTGCAGAAAGTCTCTGGAGTCCTAGTTCAGGCTGTTTTTCTACTTGGTGCTTCTTCATGTTTCTGCATATGGTTACCATAATTCCATTTTTATATTGGCCACAAGTGACTATGAGCACATTAACATTTCAATAGGCAAGTTCTCTGTATTTGGGTGGGCTCATAATTTGGAGAACACATTTCTTTTTAATTCTGTACTGTTTGAAAAGTGGTTTAGAGGTGCTAAAATTCATTGCAAATACAAAAATCTCTTTCTATTTGGGGAGGAATGAAGTAACTATGGATTCTCTTTTGGAAAGATTATTTTCAGGCGTTGACAGATTTGAGTTGATCCTGACACGATTAGCTCTCCTGCAGAATGAGACTTGCAAATATCTACACCTGCACTGGCTGCGTGCTTAGCTGGGGATTCCCCCTCATATTGTCACCTCTGGACACAGGCCCTTGGAGGAGACAGGAGTGAGTCCTTAAGGGTGTTCTGGAGACCGGGGAAAATAAACAAGTGTCCCTGAAATGCTGGAACTGACCATCTGCATACAGGGAAGGGACAGTCTCGAGTCAGAGAAGAGTTTTGTTTTCCTTCTGCTGATAGATAGCAGCACTGTTTAATATGCACTGAAAGAACTGTGAGTTCATGGTTTTCTTGATATATTACCTTTGTCAACACATTTGTTCAATTAAATTTTTGGTAACTGGAATTGGCTAAGAAACTAGAGCATATTCACTGCAATGGGAAGAAGAAATCCTAATCTCTTGGGAGGCAAACCTTCATTTTTGCATTTAGTTTTTTCTCTGACTGACAAAAGCACATCTGACACTGAATCTCAACGATCGAGGTAGAAGAGTAATTTCCAAGGCAGCCCAATCACATTCAATTCTCCTCCTCTAAAAACAAAGCAGTACATTACACTGGTGTTTAAGGGGTAATCTCTGTGGCTTTAAAGAACATAAAGTATCAGAGGCATACCAGTCTGACTGTGCTAAGTGCTGAGCACCTCCTCTACAGGAGTGAGTAACCTCATCTCCCGCGGAGAACAGCAGGAGTTACGGATACTTGTGTCCTTCCACTCAGGCATCGCTACCCGGAGGGATCGAGCTGTAACGGAGGCAGCTGTGCCACTGCCGGGGCTCGCTAAGTGCAGGCACTGTTAGAGGGTGCCATTAGATGAAGTCATTGAACCATTAGGAAGCTTGCAAAAATAAGTACCCTGTCCTAATCTGAAAAGTGTTGTGGTTGAGAATATACTCATTGGACATCCTCAAGGGAAGATTTCTTTCACACGTACTGACCCTGTCAGTGTTACCAGCCAGCATTTCACCAGCACGAGACTTCGCTTCGTAACATTTCACAGATCCCTACATCATGCTGAGTAGTGCTGGTCATCCATTATTAATATACTAACATTTTTTTCTAGACTAAAAATATCTTATTATCCATTTTCTTATTAAATCTTCCATTACTTTAAGATGCTTTCAAGGTCTGTTCTGCTCTCATTTTATTAGTTGGGAACAAAGGCTTTTCAAATGTCAGAAGCTAATATATGCTGATTTCTGGATAAGCAAGAAAATACCTCAGATTTTGAGGCCATTTTACTATATAATGATGTGTTTAAACCTCATACACAGTTTTTATAAAATATTTCCCTTTTTCCTATTTGGGTGTGTATCTATATGCAATTACAGTTTTGCGTTAGAAGTACTGGCTGTATGGCAAGGTGAGACTTTATTCTGTTATCTTAACCAGTTATGCCATGGCACATATACAGAATTCAAAGAACCCTTAAGTTAAAGAAGTAACGTGTTTGCTTACACAAGTTGGTGGAGACAGCTGCATGTTCATTCTGCTTTGAGATGGCCAGAGGCAAGCCAGTTTGCGTCTGGGAGCTGTGGAGTTAGCATGGTGTGGTGCCTTGGTTAATGAGCCTGCGGAGAATATCGTAGCTCAGGCAGAGTACAGTGCTAACGCATCCATGAGGCTTCTGGAGAGAAGCTATATCTGATCAGACGGGAGCATAGGCAAAGCAGTCAGACCCACTCTGGAAAAGGTATGCACCTCAGTAAGATTAATACTGTTAGATATTCTCTAAAGAGATGTTGTTATCTGAGTTTCTCAGCTACTGACATTGAGGTGTTTTGTGTTAATTCTGATGGAGGAGTTGCTACCAGAGAGCCAAAAGTGTTGAGGTGATGTTGTCACTGAACAACCTTAGATAAAGTTTGGAGTCCAAGTCTGCTCGATCACCTATCAGGATGATTAAACCAGCCAAATGAGAGACTAGAAAGTTATTGATCAGCATACAGAAGAGGGAAGAAAAAAAAGAGTAAGGGGGGAGGGGGAAAAAAAGAGTAAGAAAGAAATTCTAAGTATATTGAAACTGAATGGTTATACCACATAGATTCATTTGAATGGGTTTCAAAGTTCCTGTGAGCAAATAAACCTGACAGTTTTCTCAGACTAAGTCAAAACAATGGTCAGATTCTGTAGTGTAGGCTGCGGTCACAGCCACCCATTGACCAGCTCAGAGGTGCAGCTGGTGTACATGCACCATTGGTCCCTTTTTGGACTGCATGCTTCATTCCCTTCTCATGGGGGAAGGTAACAGGGCCTTGTGTGTGGGTGTGGGGTATAATCAGGATATTCACCTGGACATGGGAGGTGGGTCAATGACCTGTCAGCCAGCCTCATTTAGATTTTTGCATTGCTCAAAGTAATAGTGATAATAGTTACTTACTCTGTCTGAGGCCAACTGGCGTAAAAAGAGGACACAAAATGTGAGGACATACATTCTTTGACATGCTCAGGATGTGAGGCAGCTATTGCAAAGAGATACATTGGGAGAGCAGACTGGGTCCACCAGTCATTGTTTTGTTGGATTCCAGCTTATTGCTTTGATGAGAACCTGATTTATCCATCCCAGTCAGGTGTCTCTTGTGTTGGTTATTCTTGGGCAGCAGAACAGAATGGGCCATCTTAACCCATAATGCTGTTGTAATGTGATTTTAAGATGAGGTGAAAAGTAAAAATGCAGAGGAGTATCATGACAGAGGAGAAGTACACCAGCAGAATCTCAGGAGTGCTGCATTAACATCCTGCTGCTGATGGCCGGGTTTGTCTGGAGTGGTTTTGCCTTTGTCCCCCTGTGACTGAAGCTCAGCAGAGGGGCAGAGTCTTGGAACTAGATCAGAAATGGCATCACGCTTTCCAGAGTTCCCCTGCAAATCTCTAGCTATTTTGATTTCTGGAGTTCTGTTTTCTAAAACTCTACACAGGAGCTGTTGGTGGAATGAAACTTTACCGTATTATTTAGCTGATCTAGGACTGATTTTGAGTGCACCACTTTTGCACTGTTAATTTCTAGATTCGTTCTTAACTTAGTAGTCGTAAACCTAACACATACATTGAATTTTACCAATAACCCTTCCTGCTTAGTTGATCTATTTTTTTCTGTCCTCTTTACAGGTTATTTTTAGTCTTTTGGGAACTCTGAACTATTTCCCACAGCTATGCTCAAAAGGGGATTTGTAGCCTTTTACTGCCGTTGCTGTTAGTAGGCCTTGCTTGAGGCCATAGGGAAGTTGGGACAAAGCCAGGGGAAAAACTCAGACTCATGACTCCCAGGCTCAGACCTTAAGCACAAGATCACCTTTCTTCTCTGGTGCTTTCAAATTCTCAGAAAAGTTGGCCTTGAGGTTGAAGCATTCATGCTTTTTCATTGCACAAAGATTTTTATTTTTTTTTTCTTTTCTTGGGTGAGTGTGACGCTTGTCTGTTTATGAGCAACAAGGTGTGTGGTGATGATACAACTGAGATCATTATCACTTGCTCTTTCTATTATTAGATCATTTAAAACTCACTTTCTCTGGCTCTCTAGCCTCTATAAATCCATTAACATCAGTGGAGTTACGGTCATTTATACTTGCTGACTATCAGTTTTAGAGATGACAGCTAAATACTTGATGGTAAGTGTCCTTCACGTATTTGAAAAAATTGCTTTGATAATGAATGTATATTTTTAAATATTTCTTACCTCCGTGTTTTAATAAAATACTTAATAGGGTTTGAGTTTATAATGATGTCACTGCTTTGAAATAAGTACATTTTAGTAGTTTCTCATACCACTATCTTCGTTAGGGGGGTTTGTCTCTCTATCCACCCTACTTCCTTCATCCTTGTTCTATTCTGGAAAGTGTGAAGATCTAAATGCAGCAGGACCCTCACAGTTTTTAGCAGAAGGCTGCTGTTACAGGGAAGACTCAGAATAGTTCTGTAACATCTGACCTTTCCAGAACAATTTTTTATGTCTCCTTTGAAGGAGCATGGAGGCGTGATGGTAAGGAAGTTGACGATATGGCCAGCAAAAACACAGATATGTTCAGGAAATAGTATTTGCTTCATTAATATTGAAGGAAAAAAAAAACCTCCAAAAAAAATAAGGATGTGATCACAACCTATTGGAAATCATTGGAACAGTTCTCACTGAATTCAGGTTTTGGAGTCAGCCCTGCACATAATTTTTTGCATTGCTTTTTGTGTTTTCCTTTTGTGTTTTCTTTTTTCAGACACTTGAATGACTTTATTAGAATTGCTGTGAAAGGCAAAATTTAGGCTTCCCTCACTGTGATTTATTGAAAATCTCAACCATCACATTGCATTAACAGAATTCTTCACATTTAGCATTCTGACTTGACAGGGTAGAAACCTACTTGTGTCTGGAATTGTTGTCTAAAGACCTTTCCAGAGGTGTCAGGAGAGGTACATTACTTATGCGTTCTTCACCTTTCAGGAGAAAGGAAGAGCTGTGAGCCAAAGCTGCATCTTGGGGCTGGAACCAATGCATTCCTCAGCATCACACTAAAATAGTGGTAGAAAGTAAGAAACCATAATAAATGGTCACTTTTCTGAAAATGTAAGACAAGATTTTTGGAATACACATTATTTCAGTTCTTATCTCAAGGAGTGGTAAGAACTGGGGCAGTGGGAATAGCAACGAGAAAGGCAAAACCTTGTTTTGATGATGTTTTTTGGATACAGGTGCACTTTTCCTTTTACGCAGGTGAAGAAAGCTTTGACTTGGTTGTCTTCCTTTTGGAAAATAAGAGGAATATTCTCACTGAATTTCATGGGAAAAGGATTATTATTCTGGTTGGAATGGAACACATTTTACCCTGTCCTGTCTTATTCAGGAATTATTTTTGCTTGCAAAGTACAAGTATATGGGTTAAACACTGCTCCATCTTTACTTTTTCATGAAAACAATAAATTTCTCAGGGATTAGGCATTCTGTTAACAGAGATGTTTGATGAAGAACATATTGTTTGTACAGTTGATTCTGTCTTGAGGCAGATGATCTCTTGTGGCTGCTTCTGACCCTGATTTCAGCTAAAAGAAAATGTGCACAAGCTGAAGAAAAACTCGTAAGGACTTGCAACATTATGTTGGATATAAAGATCGTATAATAAAGACCTTGGAACATGCAGATATTGTAGTGATATATATTGCTTAGGTTTTGTCTAAATTGCAGGCTGCAGTCTTAGCAATACTGGCACAGCTTCATTACAAGAGCCTTTTGGCGTAGATGTGACATATGCCAACAGGATTTTCTTTTTTCCTGCAGGCTGTTATACCACCTCTTTAAATCTGTAAGCTTAACTAAGACAGCTCTTTTCTACTGATGTAACTATGTCCATATCAAGGACTTTGCCATCCTAGACCAGTTAGCTGTGATGTTGAAGTTTTCCTGTGAGCTAACAGAAATACAGGGCAGCTACGACACAACTTTGTGATATAAACTGGATAGTACCTGCCTATGCAGAAGTGAGCAACATATTCAGGTGCTATCAGTTCTAACATACGAATGTGGAAGCTCTCTGTGTTACTCCTATTCCATGCCAAGTTTTGGGGCAACTCTTTTTCCTTTTAAAATAGTGAATTAAATGATACATTTTGAAGAGAATCTCATTAATGGCAAGGAGAAAATTGTCCGCAGTGTTTGAATGCTGATAATCAGAAAGGCCTTTTGTTAATTATGAATTAGGTTAAATATGTTGGCTTTATGCATGTATTACATTGCTTTAAAAAGTAATTATCAAGGGTTATAATAATGGCAGAAAATAAAGAGCTGAAAGAATGGGAGGGAAGGCAATAGGAGGGGAGAAGAATATGAATTTGCTTTTGCATATGACAGTCTTGTTTCTATTGCTGTATCATTCCAGCCTTACTCTTTTAGAGAATCATCTGACCTCTGATAGAGATACTGATTCCAAGGGCACTCCTTGTTGCTTAGATTCTAAATAAAACAAGTAAGTCTGCTGGGGTCAGCTTCTCTCTTTCTATGTGAGCTCTCCAGACTAAAGACAGTTTCTCACCAACTTGATAAAAGGCCCATTTCTGCTGAATGTCTGGTGGTGACTATTTTCCTATTTTCTCAGTCTTGGGTTTTATGGTAGATTTATTCTATATACATGTTGCTCTGCTGCTATTTACTGAATGTACAAGGATGACGATGTCTTACACTGCCCAAAACCATTTACTGATGGGTATTTTTCATATTGAATCATTCCAATCAGCATGGGTTTATGAAAGGCAGGTCCTGCTTAACTAACTTGATCTCCTTCTAAGACAAGATGACCCTGTTAGTGGATGAGGGAAATGCTGTGGATGTTGTCTACATGGACTTTAGTAAAACCTTTGACACTGTTTCCCACAGCACTCTCCTGGAGAAACTGGCACCTCGTGGCTTGGATGGGCATGCTCTTTGCTGGGTAAAAAACTGGCTGGATGGCCGGGCCCAAAGAGTGGTGGTGAATGGAGTTAAATCCAGTTGGCAGCCAGTCAATGTGGTGTTCCTCAGGGCTCGGTATTGGGGCCAGTTCTGTTTAACATCTTTATTAGTGATCTGGACGAGGGGATCCAGTGCACCCTCAGTTTGATACCAGGTTGGGCAGGAGCTTTGACCTACTTGAGAGTTGGAAGGTTTTACAGAGGGATCTGGACAGGCTGGATCGATGGGCCAGCAGGTCGAGGGAGGGGATTCTGCCCCTCTGCTCCGCTCTGGTGAGACCCCCCTGCAGTACTGCCTTCAGCTCTGGGGTCCTCAGCACAAGAAGGACATGGACCTGTTGGAGCGAGTCCAGAGGAGGCCACGGAGATGATCCGAGGGCTGGAGCACCTCTGTTGTGAGGCCAGGCTGAGGGAGTTGGGGTTGTTCAGCCTGGAGAAGAGAAGGCGCCAGGGAGACCTTATTGTGGCCTTCCAGGACCTAAAGGGGGCTTACAAGAAAGATGGGGACAGACTTCTTAGTAGGACCTGTAGTGATAGGGGTAATGATTTTAAACTGCAAGAGGGTGGATTCAGACCAGATATAAGGAAGAGATTTTTTTATAACTGGGGTGGGGAGGCACTGGCAGAGGTTGCCCATAGAGGTGGTAGATGCCCCATCCCTGGAAACATTCACGGTCAGGTTGGACGGGGCTCTGAGCAACCTGATCAAGTTGAAGATATCCCTGCTCATTGCAGGATTGTTGGACTAGATGGCCTTTAAAGGTCTCTTCCAACCCAAACCATTCTGTGGTTCTATGTTCCCGGGGGCTTGTGATCGAAGTCTGGAGCAGAGTTTAGTTGTGGGGAGCAGTAAGGGAGTGCCTGGTGGACAGCAACACTTCCCCTGGGAAAGCAGCAGGGCTGGGGGCCCATTTCAGGTGCCAGTACATGATGGCAGCCTTTGCACCAGTGACCAAGAGACTGTAGAGTTTAAAATGCCAGGAGAAGTGAACAAGACTTGCAGAATTATAACCCTAGCCTTCAGTACAAAAGATTTTGACTTGCCAATGGATCCGCTTGGGAGGATCTCATGGAGATGCGCTGAAGAGCAAATGAAGGCCAGCAGAGCTGGTTTGTCTTCCAGCTCAGTGACAGGAGGGAACAAGCTGTTTAGAGGGACAGTGGTATCTCCATCCTTGCAGATATTCAGAACTGGATATTACAAATAGGTTTTACAGGGAAGAAGTTCTTTAGCAGTTCTGCCTCAGCCGTTCACCAGTAATCTGATATATAAGGAAACTGGAAAAGGCTTTACAAGAACAACGAAGTGGTTAATGTGGATGTTCCTAGTGGAAAAGCCCACATATTTGGAGAAAAAAAATTACTCAAGTGGCAATTTAGACTTTAATTAATCTTCAGTGTCATGCACTTATTTTCTTTGTCCTCACCTTAGGCTGCTAAATAAATATTTTTGAAACCTTGCAATTAATAATGAGTGCCTTCTCTTGGTGGCTTTGTGAATATCTCCTAGTAAATCCTCAGAGAGGTATGTTCTAACGTGATTTTCAGGAGAGACCTTCCCCTTGGTGGGAATTTAGCCGGGAACATTGCTGATAATATACCATTGTAATACGGGGGCAAACGTGGTAAGAGTTACAGATCTGTTTTAAGTTCCTAAGGGAAAATGTTGGCACTACTGGATTTAACATTTTCATAGGTGTGTTTTTCCCTAACTCCTCATCCTAATTTTTGAGAAGTTAAGTCACACAATTTATTCAGTTTTAAAACTGTATTCTGTCTATCGACAGCACAGCAATCTTCAGGGGGCTGTAGGATATTTTTCTGCGTATTGAGCATAGCATTTTGATATTGGCTCCTACTGGTTGGGGTTCTTTGAAGGCTCAAAGCTCACTGGAGTTTCAAAATGTGTTTCTAGTAAGGGCTTATTTTTAATTATCATCATTATTCCTTTATTTTCAGGATGTGCTGTGTTCTTTACAAACAAATAAAAAAGACCAGCATCTTGTTAATGACTTTTGAGGTCAGCATGTCACCCAACATCCACTCCCTGTGGACGTACAAAACAAATGATGATGCTGTTTCAAGGACCGTCACAAGAACCAGGTTAAATACACTTGGAACCATGGGGTCTTTGGGATCAAAGGTTCATGTGCAATCCTGTTGCTTTCCTGGCTGGTGAAAAAACAACCATAAAGAGAAGTGGTCAAAGGAATTAATGAGTACACGTGCCCTTTTTTATTATCTGAGTAGTTTAGATCATTCTGTTCAGTCAGTGGAGTTCAAAGAGCCAAGTTTGAGATAACTGACAATTCACTACTTAAATCGTAATCTCTTAGTTTGTACAACATCTGGCACCATGGGGCTGGAACACTGAGGCACATCCATAATAAAATTCATAATATTTTCTACCTTGTGTAGATTAGAGTCTACGAAATATATAAATGTATAAGGTATGCAATATAAAGGTGTGTTCTGTATCAGCAAAAGTAAGGTGTAAAGATCAAACTCTATACATTAACTTGTGAAGTGTCTTGATTAATACATTGGTTTAAGAAGAAACTACACTAGTGGTCACCTGTTTCTAACAGTCAATAAAATGTGTTCCCTGTGGGAGAGCTTCGATATTAGTGATAGCACACTGTTCAGCCAGATGTTTTAACAGCTAGAAAAGCAGCAGGATTTTTGGTAACTACTGATAACAGATCTGTCAATATTTTTCTTTTGAATCTTCTTTTTAATGCAAACTATAAAACTCTTGATGCTGTTGACATACAGAGTGAAATATTACCTATTCCTCTACTGTATGATGGTATTGTTTCACCTGAAAAAATTAGAACTACTAAAGAAACAAAAGAAAAGAAAAGCTTCTTTTTTAATAAGCAGAAATACCTTCAGTAGGACATTTTTGGCAGAGAACGTTACCTTTATTCAGAAATTTTTTTGTGGTGCCTATCTAAGAGTTAACACCTCTTGACGTACCTTCGGTCTTCTCTGTGGACGTGGAGATGACTTCTGCTTTGTGTAAAGTGACATCTTTCCTCTGTTGTCCAATGTATGAATCTCTAGTCTTAATGCATCACAACAGATTCAGTCCAGGTGAAGAGCAACCTAGGAAAAAGAAGACAAAGCTGCACAAAAATTGCCAAGAAACGTTAAAAAGCACCGTGAAATTCAGTTTGTTTGAATTTTAGGTGGAATATTTTAAAATGAAAAGTCAAATTTTCACTTAATGTGAAAATTGTAATTTATTCAAAAGTGTGTCTGTGGTCTAACAGTTATTACAGAAAAACTTCAGCCATCCCTGTAAAAAATATGAGCATATATGTATGTGGAACAGGAAAATGGAAATATTTTAGAAGAATGTCACTAAAGCTAAATAAGTTACTCTATGTGTGTGTGTGTTTGTGGGTAAACACAGTTTTTGGTTACTTTCTGCTGCCTACTTTCTCATATGATTGACTCTTGGAAAGGAATTGCTCCTTGGTGAATCGTTCAGCCTATGCAGAAAAGCAAAGGCATGAAGAATTGGGGAGTCTGGGCTTGTAGAAAGCCCACCTGTTTTGTTCCTGATAGGATTTTAACAGTTAATGGAATAGTTTTATTACTGTTGATTCAATATTTTTGGATAAAAGGTCTTCACTGTAAGATTTTTTTTTTTTTTTGGATCAGTTTGTTATTCATGTGCAACATTTAGACTACATTACTGCAAGTCTCTCCAATAATTCCTTAACAATCAGCATATACTTCAGTGCAAGCCTGTGAGCAGCATCTTTGATAATAATGAATGCAAAGTTCAGACATGAATTTTGGCTGTCACTGGATAGACTGTTATTAATTCTGGGTTGGTTCAGCTTTTGAAATAAATGTATAGAGAAAAGATTCCCGTACTGAAAAACAAACTAGTATTTCTTATTTTGTGTAGATTGACAGGCCCAAAATTAAAGAGATTCATATAGCTGAAGTTAAATGAATGCAAGAGTGTATCTAAGACTGGGCTTTAAGCTATGAATAATTGTGCCTTACCAGTTTTATCAGGGCTCTTTTTTGGTATAAAGCTATATTTTCCCTGAAAGGGATTGATAAGCAAATTGTGGATGTGACATAAGGGCTAAATAGTGAAACCACTTCATACTTAATGTATCAATCTTATCATAAATTGTCTGGAGACTAGCGTCTGCAGGAAAATTACAGTAGGCACCAAAAAAGCTGGCAACTGCATTTTCAAATTTATAGATGGAAATAAAAAATAAGTAATTGTTGGAATTCTGTGTTGCATGATATATGCTCACCTAGTCTTCCGTTTCTTTCTGCAAAGGGATTAATTTATCAATATATGAAAAAAGACAATTTTTGTGTATTTGAGCTCATAAACATTTTTTCATACACCTCTTATTTCTTAATGTTTTCTTTAGGACTTCCAAATATTTATTTTTAAGAGGTTTCATAGATTATTCTCTACTATATGTGGCTCTCATTCTTTCTGTCTCGTATTAAATGTAATGTGGAAGGTCAGACTCTCAGGTTGCAGCAATAGCAAGGGGATGTATTTCAGTCAGTGTTGGATGTAGTTTCTTTTTGTTGCGAATGTGATTTACCAGGTTTCCTGTATCCCATAGAATAACTCATGACAGTTACATGCTAAAACAGAGAGCTTTTTGCTTTTCCATAAACCTTTGACTTGGCTGTTCTCTCCACTGCCTTTCACTAAATACAAAATTTGTGCTGACTCTTGCCCTTTAGATGTTCAGAAAGTATGTTTTCAATGTGGCAGAAACCTGTACAAATATTTTCAGGGATCCGTTGGTTCCAGGTGGTATTCGAGGTGACAGGGGTGGAGATGATTTCTCTGAAGTTTTGTTCCTTCTGGGGGCAGGACCGGTAGTTGTTTTGGCATGGGTGAAATGTCTGTACTCACTAGTGAGGTGCTGGTTGGAGATATATGACAGTTGGTTCCCCCTTCTCCCCTTAAAGTCCACCCTGACCAAACCTTTCCTAGCCTTTTTCCCCATCGCCTTGAGAGGTAGTCCAATGTTTCCCCACTTTTTTAGGTTTTGGTTTGTTTGTTTGTTTGTTTTTGGTCAAAGGATTGTGTATCTTTCTGAAGAGGCTGAGAGGTGTAGAGTGTTAACCACAATTCTCATAATTCAAACCCATTATAAATAGCTTTTTTAAAAAAAAAAATTTCCCTAGTTTTGCTTGGTTTTGTGTTTATATGTATAGGATCATGCATATATAATTATAAGAATATATTCCTGATTATTTTGTAGACAATTTTCTGATGCCTTTTGGACCACCAGCTCTGCAACAGCTCTCTAGACTGCCAACACGATTCTAATAGAGCAAAAATGTCCACGCTGGAAATAATGATGAACTCCATTAACAATAGCAGGGTTATAACAGAGTTTGTTTTAGCTATATACTGCATTTTACTGACGTTTCCAGAGTGGCCAGGTGTGAGGGAAATGCAATATTAGAAGATTATAAACCAGGACCTATGAATAAGGTCAGAACAAAGGTTGGAACCAGTATACTGAGTACATTTCTGAAGCTGAAACTCTTCAGAAAATTGCAGGCAAATTGGGTTCCCCTTGCTCTATGGAGGGTGGATTCCCAGCATGAATTTTCCTTTGTGGAAACTGTGGAAGCCTAAGGAGTACAAATGTACCATATATCCTCTTTAGTGAGAAAAAATCTGAATGAGCAATGCATGACTTGGTCAAACGCAAGGATAAAGTGGAGGCAAAAGATAATGGTTTTGCACTACAGACCTGACTTGTTTGTAACTAGTTGGAACTCCAAACCCGTTGCTTTATACATTGCTTTCTTCTGGTTTAGTTAAGGACATGCAAACTGGTTTTTGGAGCTGTTTTTCAGGAACTATTTTTCAGGGAGCATTTATGATAGGTGTAAAACTGCAGATATTTCCAGTAATGTGTTGGTGGTTTTGGTTTGGCGTGTGGTGTTGTGGGTTGTGTTTTGTTGTTTTTTTTTTTTTTTTGTGGTAAAGCAGGTTTAGCCATGACTACTCTGCTAGTTTGGATGTTGGTTGTTTAGTACCTTCTTGAAGAGAAGCAGACAAGTTACTTGGGCAGCAGAATGGAGAAAGTGGGTGTTACGTGTTGTACTTCGGTAATTGGCTTCACTGTAGTAAAGCCAGAAGGATTCAGAAATATAATAATTAGATCTAACAGGAATAGATTGACCATCATGGTTAAACATTAGAACATACGAGAAGAGCTGGAGGCTGTAATTGGGTCTTGAAATGCTTTTTGGTGTGTGAATTCAGTCTCGCTGGTGCTACATCTGATCTACAGCTGTGTCAAGGGAGCCGTGCTGCGTCTGTGTACGTGAGATCCAACCATGGCCAAATTCTGCTCACTTGCAAAAGAATTTAAATGAGTAGTCTTTATGGTGACAAGTGTGGTCTTTTCTGACTAATTTCATTAATATGCATCTACCATTTTGCATATTAATTATTACATTTCTGTTCCACTGTTGTAATCAAGTAGTTTAAGACTATTTCTTGGTAATGTGAAGTTATGTGTGTGGTCCAGGTAGACCTAAGAAGGAACTAATGTTCTTGTTTTTGCTGTAAGTTTTCTTTAAAAATGTTTTTAAAATTGAAAATTGAAACCTTATTTTCCATGTTTTCTAATTGCTTGAACTGAAAACAGCAGAGTTAGCAGTTGGCTATCATTTTAATATTGTATTGGAGTTCTCTTTAGCAGAAGTACTGTATCCTAATGAAAATGGCATGGTGTAATATGAATTACTTCATAAACACATTTTTCATGGGTAACAGCAATTTTAGTTGTATTTCTTACCAAAGCTGATTTTAATCAAGTGAATAAGACAGATACACTTTTTTTTTTTCCTCTTTAGTTTCTTATTCTTTTCTGTCAAATATACACATATATGTGTATGTATTTATTTACTTTCTGGCTCATACCATTACTTGCTGTCATGTAGATATTAACTAGCATGTTCAGAATTTTCGATTCATTTGTTCTTGTCAGCTTGTAGTAGTGCCGAGCTGTTTGGGAAGATGTGGGCAATACAGAAAGTTAAGGTATCCCCTGTAAATGTCATAGTTTTTGACAGATGGGTGTGTTTTGGAAGGCTATTAGTATTTGTGTCTGGATCAAGGTCATAGTCAGGCCCAGAAACAGTTGCAGTAATACTTACTGTCTTCAAGAGCACTGCTAATGCTAGGTGGAGAGCTCAGGTGAATGCTGGAGCTTTTGGTTGGGGTTGTGGGGTTTTTTTAGTTGTTTTTTTTGTTTGTTTGTTTGTTTGTTTGTTTATTGTTTTTTTGGGGGGAGGGCAGGATTGGGTTGTTTTGTTTTGTTTTTTATACTTGTATGCATCCCTCAAAACTCTGGCACTGAGATTTGATGCAATGACTATCAAGCTTAAAGATCCAGGGGCTAAGTGACAACTTCTTTTGGGGGGGGGGGGGGGGGAAAAAAAAAAAAAAAAGAAAAAAAGAAGAAAAAGAAAAAGGTTCAAGTGAGTGGATTTTTAAACTTTTTTTTTATTTGCTTGATAAATGTCACATGCCCTTGCTTTCTGCCCTGAGACATACCTATATTTGTCCATGAAGTGGGAATGGGTCTGCAAGATTTAAAATCTTAAATATTTTGAACTGATAATAACCGCATGATTACTCTCTTGTATGACATGCTTTACTGATTCACTGTAGTTTTCATGTGCCAAGTATTGGTGGGATATACTTCCTTAAGGGGATTAAATGTTAACCTCCTTACCATGAAGTGGTGGGTATTTGAAGATTCAAATGCACTGGATAGATATTCATAAAACCACCATGAATATACCCCCCTGTTATCCTGCATGGATTCCTGCATGGAAGAGTGTCTCCGCTATTGGTCTCATCCTGTTCTAGTAATGGAGAACTGGCCAGTTCTCTTGAGCAGGTCTCTTCCCTAAAACCTAGTAAGATAGACAAATTTGGATATGGGATTGCAAGGTGAGCATCGGGCGTATACATCCTTCACATTCGTCTACTGGAAAACTCTGGGAAATTCAATGTATTAATGGATTGTAGACTGGCAGGCCAAGCTTTAGGCTCTGGAATTGGTATGAGCATTGCTGGACTCACAGGTTGCTGAAGTTAGAAATGCTTTGGGGTGAACATCCAATCATTGACTAAACCCACAGAAATACAGATTCACAGTCAAGAGGATGTCCAAAATATGGAAAAGAAGATGGATGAGAGGAATGTCTCTATGGATGAGAACTGTTATTTTTTAGGCTAGTATATGTTTACATGCTCTGAATCTTCCGTAGTTCTGCAATTACAGCTTTTTATTGCTTCTTAGCAGCTTAGTATGACTTAGGCAGAAAGTAGTTGATGATGCATGAGAGAAAATGGTATCCACTAGGGGTTTTTTTGCCACTTCATTTTAACGCACTGCATATGGATATCTTCAGTGTCCCATTTTATGTATTTTTACTATCAGCGCAGAGAAGTGGAACAAATGTGAGCAAGAACGGATTTCATTTGCTATTCCCCTACCATTATCGTGTTAGTACTTCATTACTTACTGAAAACCTATCTTGAAGTAATGGTATGGTGCTGCTTAAGAGCAAAGATGTGATTAATGGCAAGGTTTTGATCTTTTTTCTGCTGTAATGGGGGAATGCTAACTTAAAGCAGAAGTTATGTCATTTACCTTACTCACTGGGAGTTTAATGTAAGCAGTATGGAAGATGCCTGCTGTTTGCAGTAGAGCTGATGACATTAGTCATTAGACAGATTTTCTTCCAGTGGATGGAGGCAAATTCTGCACATAGAGATCTCATTTTTTATGTAACTAAGCATTATACAGGATAGGTGATTAAACAACTTATGTGGATGTATTTTAGGCTCTTGGCCATTTGGAGGCCACTCGTGGTGGTTGTTCTAGATATCAGAGCTACATGATCAGTTGCCTAAATCACATGGGATTGTCTTTATTTCCCGAGTGGATCATCAAACCTTACTGGGCATGCAACAGTGACAAAGCAACGTGGTAAGAACAATTTTGTCCTTTCCTTTTCCCATCAATGACTGTTTCACCTTTTCCATTTCCCTGAGACAGTGAATGTCCCTGGTTAGGGCAGCAATGCCAGAAGCTCTTTGGGGAGGTTCTTCCTGCACCTGCTCAGGTGGGCACTTAGCACTGAGGCATTCACTGTGCTGGCGAGATACCCAGAATTGCATGAAAGTACATTATCCTGTCACTTGTGAATGAGGCTGTTAACATGGGAAAGGGTTCTGGATGTGTTTTCAGGGCTGCTTATACATTTCAGTAATTGCCCAAAATATAGTAATCCGCCTGGAGAAAAGCCTGAGCTGCGGGTGGTCTGATAAGCTCTGAAATATGGATTTATGTTCCTCTCCATCCCCAGCAAACTGAATGAAACAGATACTGCTGCTTCCCTATACTCTTCTAATCCTTCTTTTCTTCTCCGTTCATACAAACACTCACTGTCAGAGTCAGACTAGATGACAACCTAGTGTTTAGAGTCATGAGTTTGATCTTTTGAATGCTGAAGAAGAAGGAATTGAGCTTGTCTCCCGTAACCTCGGCAAGTGCTCTCACTGCTCTGGAGAGGAAGCAGGGAACTCCACAGGATGCTTTTAAAAAAACCAGTGATGGATGCTGCGCTGAAAAAGTGACTCTAAGAAGTGTGAAAGCTGCAGTGTGAACATCCAACTCTGAAGTGCCCAAATGCAGATACTTCAGTTCCTCTTAGTTTCTGGATTTGAATTGATTTAGGCATGAACTAGATGTCAAGCACTTCTTCCCTCTTTAAAAAAAATTCAGCATAAAGCAGAAAATTACATTTTAAAGTGCTGAGGGAGATCTAAGGAAGCAGCTGTGGCTGACACTGAGGTTGGGAATAGTCATTAACTATTCCCAACAATATAGAGTTTATCAGGTTCAGAGTCCAGCATCAGAATCCTCACAGCACTTTTAGTTTGTAATCTTAGAATTGCTGATCTAGCTGGTTTCGTATTCTTAAGATGTTTCCTTTGAAGGCAGTGGATGTTTAGGGGATCATAGGATCACAGGTCCTATATCAGGATTAACACTCAGTTCATAAAATCAGTTTATTGAAATCAGTTTGGGCATTAAATATTTCCACAGTGCTCATGGAGGGGAAAAATCTTTATCAACAGAAATATTGCAGAAGCAATGAAACGGCAGTGCAAGCCTGACTGAAAGGAAACTTAATTCGGAATCTGAGGGAAGAACTGTGGATGTTTGCTTCTCTGACCAAACTGATCTTGGGGCACTCTCCAGTACTTTGAACTTCTGCCCTCTGATACCTTTGTACTTTTCCCCCATGCTTCTCCTCTCATTTCTGGAGTGCTCTTTCGTAGCATCCAACATCCTTGCATCAAAACTCACCTTGGCATAAGAAAACCCAATATAAGACATAACTTATTTCCTACCCACCAGGATATGCATATGCCTGGTGTAAAGGAGCTGAGGAATTGTCCTTCCCTTCCTTTCTTAGCCATACTTGTACAACACACCCACTGCTTAGTTCTTAATCCTTAAAATACCATGTAAACTACTTTACTGAAGTCCATGGTATACTTATTTAAGCACTTACTTATGTGCTTTATACACAAAAGCAAATTCCATGTCAATTTACTTGCATGCCAGAGTGAATGTGGAGAACGGGGTCAACAATTCTTTGCTCCTTTCCAGCTGTGTTTCCTGTCGTAAGCTTAAAACAATATGGTTTGGATAAAATAAGACCTAAATATCAAAGTAGATTTACATCAAAGCAGAATTAATTAGTCCAAGAGCTGCGGCACAAAACTGCGATATATTCTTCATCATTCGTGGCAGCTATGTGGTCCATACATGCCATCAGGTGAGAATGTACATCTGGGCTAGGCGTAAGAAATCTTCTTTGCTACTTGATTTAGCATGTTTACATGTGGGTATCCATATATTTTAGATCCTTTAAGAAAGACTGAAAGGAATTAAGAAATATATTTTCATGCTTTTTAAACAAGTAGTGCATGGACTTGAGCTATCTCAGTGCGTATTATTGTCTGGCTTAATTCCTGTGGTTTATACGAAGTATACTACTGATGTTTTTCAAGACAAAGGTTTATTGATTATTATGGTGCTCCCAGGGAATCGTTACTGTCTTTCTAGCACAGGTGCCTGTAATCTTTTGAGAACTGACTTCTGTTTAGATGAATTGTTATCTGTTCAATCTCTGAAGAGCCATGAGAGGATTAGAGGTGACATGGACATCGTGCCTTTTTGATGAACAGCTTTTCATTGCACTGAACTGCATGTTGCTGTGCTTTTAATTATTCATGATACACTTAAAAAATGCAAAAGCAAAAAGAGAGGAAGGAAATCTGAAGAACCTATTAATGACCCCAAAGCAAAAAAACAAACTCAGAGCATATAAAGGAGAAAAAGTCTCCTGTTAAATAGTTCTAACAAAGACAGCACATTTAAACAAGTCCTGTAAATGGTAACTACTGTTTTTTTTTCTCAGAGAGATATAGAAAGTCAGCAAGACAAGAATCCAAAAACTTGATACTGGCTGCTGAAACCTAGCCTGATCGCATATACTCACATAATTTAGAAGACATTATTTACCCAATGACATAGATTACAAAAGTGATGCTATTTAGATTTTAGGATACTTTTTAAATCTTTGCAGCTGTTTATAAGCATTAATGAATTAATTCTTGCAGCCCGTGTTGGGTCTATGTATTCTTAAGCATAGATAGGCTATGCATAGGTTTGGTCAAATTCACAGGGTAGTTTAATCTGAAACAAAAATAAATATAAAAATTCAAAAATTGAAACAGGTCATGTAGTACTTCTTAAATAAAACATGGTAAGTTTTCAGTGACTTAAAAACTGTACATCAATGTTAGTGGCCCATGAAGACTGCAACATAATGATAAATGATATAGAGGGGAGCCTTTTGAAAGGACTGTTTGCGTATGAAAGCTCCATCTCTGGCCAAGTGAACTTTTCTAGGCCAGTTTTCTGTAGGCTCATTTAGTATCCTAATTATTAAGCTGTAGTACATGAGACATTATTAATTGATGTCCTCAGTGGATGGTATCTGAAGCAACTTAACCCAGCCCTGTGTTTCCAAATTATTTGCTTTTATTAACACAGTTAAAAATGACCACAGAGGAAACTGGTTTTTTCCATTCAGTAAAAAACTGGAGCAAATTTGGTTTTATATTGATCTGAAATAATAATGCATGTATGTATTTATTGGAACTGTCAATGAGGCAAGGCAATATTTTTGCCCATTAGTCATCACAACTCCTTTCTGAAGTATAAACAGAGTAGTTTCTGCTTTAGAAATAGAGAAAAGGGTGTGCGGAGAAGTAAATGTGTTAAGGATGAAGTTTGTATTACAAATTTGAATTTATAAAAGTTTGACTAAGAGCAGTTTCATGTTAATTTTGGTGAGAGCGTACAATACTCCAAGCTTTAGTATTATTTATCTCTACATTATGTAAAAGCAACAAAGTCAAATAATAGCAGGTGCTTTTTGGTTTTCTGAGGATAAAACACTGCAGAATTATTTGTAAACACAGTGGATGTAAGGACTTCAGTTTTAAACCCCGGAATTATCTTACAATTTCTTCTGCAATAAAGGCAATACTGTCTCTTGTTTTAAAGTCCACCTTATCAGAGGTTAAGTTCCTTCTTGAAATCTACAGTAAAGAGCTCTTTACTGTAATTACCTTGAAAACATGAAAAATGAGAATATTAACACATTTGCAGCTTTGGGGCACAGATTAAGAGCTTTGTTTTCCATCTCTCTGTCTTTTGATCTCTGGATTTGAAATGCATGGAGAGTAAATCTAAGTAGTATTGTAAGAACAAACTCTGTCACACTGTGTTTATCCCCTTGGGAGACAACAATTAGGTTAGAAAGAGTCCAATTGATTTTCTTAGTTTGCCAAAAATTTACTACTTCCTGTTACAAGCATAAATTGATTGTTTGGAATACGTAAGAAGCTTGTAAAGAAAAGAGTTTGTCTTTTTCCATTTTCATTTTCGCAGTTTTGAATCTGTTAAACAAGCTCTTTGCATTTTTTTTCCCCTAGCTTTGTAGAAAGTTAATAGGCATTTTATATCCTGAACATTATCTATGAATAGAAATTTCATCTTAAATTTTCAGTAAATAATAAGCGTCAGGTTTAAATACAGGAAGAGAATTAACACTTCATGTTTCTATGTATCAGATGTCCAAATAACCTTTAGAAAAGACAGCACTTCAGTTTTCTGAAGTATAAGGAAACTATATTTTTATTCTATATTGCAAACACTGGTTGAAATAAATCAGAAGTTGAAGGTAAAAGATATACAGAGCAATTATATCTTAAGTATGTGGAGTATATATTTATATATTTGTGTAAGCAGTCCAACCAATAGCTTAAATAACTTCAGTTGAGCTGGGGCAGAGGCAAAACTGACGTTACGGAATGCACAGGATTTGTATGATACGGAGGATGTTTGGCAGGGTTATAAGCAGGCCATTTGTTTTTTACAATACTTTTAAAACAAAAGAATTCTGACCGGGAATAATATTGCGTCCTTGGTGTTCACTTTGGTGCAGTGGCCATTTTCTGAGTATTGAAAAGTGATGTGGACAATATCTTCTGAAAAGATGATCATGGAGACTTTCAGAAGTCTGGGCTGGACTGTGTCCAAAACCAAACTCAGTGTTTGGTTTTCTTACAAAATTTCTTGATAATCAAGAGTCTCTCTGATCTTGGTCCTATTTTTAGAGTGTCCATATAACATAGTGGTATGACACAAAGCATCCCACTTTGGAGGACCATTACAGGTGAAGGCACCCATGTGCAAGCAAGATCTGATCTCAGTTTGATTCAGTTGTTGGGAACTCAATATTTCTGAAAAACAGAGAGTTCACAGGTAGCTAAGGACCTAGATTCAATCACATGTTTGTGAAGACTGTCGCTGTAATACAACGTCTAAATAATAATGAAGCTGTGAATCAGCCAAAAAAGGTCAACGAGGCTGAAGCATAATGCCTACATGCAGCTGGATCAAATTAAGATTGCTTAAGTGACCACAAACTCAGGTTTCCCAATGTTTTAGGGCATTCAACAGCTAAAATTGAATGTATTTGAACATTACATTAAATTTTAAACTCTTTTAAGTAGATTAATTTTATTTCTTATTTTATTTCTATTTGGCTTTTAAGGAAAGTATAAAAGCAAGTTAATTATTATCTTTTATTTTAGTTGCTGTAAATAGTTAATTCAACAAGTAAGTTAGAGAATATTCTATGTACTATGTAAGTGAATGTGGAGAGTATTTGTTATTCTTATTACTTCCCTTGGTGTGAATTCTCTCAAATTCAAAGTTCCCTTCCTTTAATTTATACGTAACCAAATCAAGCATAGCCTTTGTTAATATTCCAAATATATTATGGAATTTCAGTGGGTCTAGCAATAAATAATTAATCTTTAACATTTACATACATTATATTTTCAAAATATACTCAAAGTATATTTTGTATTTAATACTTTATAAAATACCACTGTATATGAATCTTAATGTAGCCCCGCGTTGGTTTTTTGCAGTATAAAAGAAAAGGCATTTAATGTCTGAGTATAGTTAAACACAAACTGTTTGGAGTTTTGAAGCTGAGAGCTGGGCTTGTTTCCTAAATGATCTAGAAGGGCAATTATCTTTTACAAACAAAAATGTTGGCAATTGCTGCAGTAAGTGGCTATTGGGAAGCCCTGTGCAAGCATTGTCTCCTTCTTCGGAACATTTTAAATTTCTTTATTTAGACCCAGCAGAGAACTGTTAAAAGGAAAAAAACAACCAACCAACCCATTTCAGTTCTTAGCAGCCATCTCCCTTAATTGACTGGATATTTCTGTGAAGCAGAGGTTTTTAGTGCAATGGAGTGACAAGGGTGAGGAGCTGTCAAACACCTTGTTTGACATCAAATAAGCTGGTGATGGATTAGCTGCATGCCTCCTATCAGAGCACGACAGGCCCAGCTGACACAAACTGAGGTCCTCTGCCACCATGCGAACAGGTCAGGGTCCTAGGGAGACCGATTGGGAAACCATCAACGTACGGTGGTCTCCAAGGCATTAATTCAGATCTGGAAACCTAATCCCCTGCATAATTGTCCTTTCCAATGTACTTCAACACAAATCACAGAATCATGGAATCGTTATGGTTGGAAGAGACATCAAAGATCATCAAGTCCAGCCTTCTACCCAACGCCACCATGCCCGCTAAACCATGTCTCGAAGCGCCACATCTAAACGTTTTTTGAACACCTCCAGGGACGATGACTCCACCACCTCCCTGGGAGCCCGTTCCAATGCCTAACGACTCTAACAGTGAAGAAGTTCTTCCTAATGTCCAGCCTGAACCTCCCCTGGTGCAACTTAAGACCGTTTCCTCTTGTCCTGTCGCTAGTTACTGGGGAGAAGAGACCGACCCCCACCTCACTACACCTCCTTTCAGGTCATTGTAGAGGAAAAACAAACTTTATTTTATCGTTACTCCTCACAAATAAGGTTGCCTTGACCTCAAAACTTTGTTTCCTGTGTAGACAGATATTGGTATTTCTCTGAACTTGCTTACTGCTGGCAAATTTCAATATCCCGGTCATATTGCTGTCTGTCTTTTGATATGTCTGCATCTTTTATTCAGGAGAGCTGTTTGGTATTGCTAATTTGTGGTAAACGAACTGTGGGCTCTTTTATTGCAATGATACTCAGGAGAACAATAACCTCACAGCATTTTACAGGAACCCAATATCATGTGTTGAAGTGATTTAATGGCAAGGCTCATGGTTTTTGATATGATTTTGTCTTTGTATTTAAATATGTATAAATGGTACAATAGTTTATAAGTGTTACAAATCAGGTAACAACATCTTATATATGGGATGCTATTTGGTGAAGATTAAGACATTGTAACTACTCTGGGCTTGACGTTAGCGTGTTGTATACACAGAAACTCTTGTTTTTCTGTTGTGTCTCTTTTGGTTTCTATATGTGGCATACTCAGTAAAGTATCTCACAGTGAAGTCTTTCAGTCTCTTAACCTTTTGAGCTTCATCCTCTCCTATCACCCACCTCCTTTCTGCATGGAAGTGGAAGCAGCTTCATTTCTAAGCAGATCCTTCATTCTCGTAAAAAAGGTATTCGTATTGCTTTCAAAGTTAGGCTGTCTAGGTACAATTCCCACTGCTGAAACAGAGGGGAGTCTCCTTTCAGGGCAGCAGTTATTTTATTATTCATGGCTCCATGCTGGCCTTTTCCAAGAAGATGCCTACTCCCAGTTATCAGGTTTCTTGGTATGATGTGAAGGTCTTCCTTTATATGAATCCCCAATGATCAAACAGTTGTGGCTTCCCCCCCCCTCTCCCAAGTTGTACATAGATAAGTATCTCCCTAGGTTTTGAAACGTGGCAGTTAAACTTACCTCACCAAGGTCCAAAGGAAGAGCATCCACAAACACTTGCATGCCAGAGCTGAGCACCCTGCAAGGGAATCTAAGTGGACTGGTTACTTGCTTGGAAGAAGGAGCTCACATCAGCTGTGTGAAATCCTGCCTTCTAGTGCAGTGGGAAGAAAACTCTTCCAATGTAAGACCTGGTCTTCTGTTGTACAAATGGAGGAGTTAGACTTCTGCCATGGTCCATCCAAATTTTCTGTCCCTCAGAGAAAATCACTTCCTTGCAGGATGCTAGCAGATTCTGACTGCGTCTTTATCGTGGATGTTAAGTATATACATATGAAAAATAACTTTTTGTTTTTCCTTTGCCATGTGTTAGTCATATGTTTCTACAAGATATTTAAATTGATAGGGTTTTTTTCATTTTTTGCCTTCATCTGGGATTATTAAAATATGTTATACTTCAGATGTCCTCTTTTTTGTGCAATAGCATTAAAATCAGTTAAGAGGAAATAGTTACTAGTAATACCATTTGTCTAATCTACAAGATTTAGGATATAAAGAATTGCTGCGTGGCATCTGAAAGACATTTGATACAGCCATATGGTAACAGGGGATTCCCTCTTTAGATGAGGTGCTGTGAAAACGTCTGCCAGCAGGCTGGTAGAAGGGAGAGACTAGCAGCCATCAGCACACTCGCAGCCAGCAAATTATTTAGGCTGCTTAATTCAGGCTTGGGGAAGAATGAATGGAAGTCAGTGTTGTGAAAGCCTGAGAGATTCATTATAAATACATGCAAAGCAATGTGCACTGGAAAGAAGATGCCTTGGATCCAAATTCTTTGTGTCCACACAATTAGATAGTTCTAACAACCTGGCTTTTTTGGGGTTTTTTTGTGTTTTTTTTTTTTAATTTTATTTTTTTTTTTAAATCTTTACAAGACTCTGTGTCACTTTGCTATCTAGAAAACTCATACTCTCACGGTACTTAACAGTAATTACTAAGAGTACTAGTACCCTTGTGGTTTCTTACTAATGAGGGGCTTCTGTAATGTCAGCTTCTCTCAAAGGAGACACTTCGTCGGTAGGATTGTTGGGGAGGTCAGATTTGAGGCATGGCCCTTCGGGAAACGTTTTGGAGCCTGCGGTTCTTGCACAGTATACTCAGCGTGCACTTGGCAGCAGTGGCCAAAGGCAAAGGTGTGCTGAGCCAGCTACCCGAAACTTAGGAGCAATCATTAACAGGATTCATTATCTTAACATTAGTAGCTCAGTTATATAGGTAAGTTACTGCTTTACTAAAATAGACAGGATGGCTGCAGTTCAGCACTGTTCAGCTGGATTAGCAGGTGAAATTTAATAGTGAGCTACTCCACAAAAGAAGCAAAGGGTCACAGAGAAAGAAAGCATCAGTGGACGAAGGCTGGAAGCGATGTTTACCCAGGGAGATCTAATTGTTACTCAGGTGGTTGGGAACAGGGATGACGAGTTTTAATTAGTCCTTGGAGACACAAGAAACATGTGGCAAGCTACTTACTGTTTATTTTGGATAATCAGAAAATACAAAATGCCCAGCACTACACTTGAGGGTGTAATTAAGGGTTACCATTTTTCATGCTGCTGTTTACTCAGTCACTAATTGGCACAGCCATGTGTTGTGATCTAAGCAAGGTTCATTTACCTAGCTGCTGTTGAAGTTTCTGGTTTTCAGTTTAGACAACAATAAATCAAAACCATGGAAAAAGTACAAGAAGGACATGGACCTGTTGGAGAGAGTCCAGAGGAGGCCACAAAGATGATCCAAGGGCTGGAGCACCTCTGCTGTGAGGACAGGCTGAGAGAGTTGGGGTTGTTCAGCCTGGAGAAGAGAAGGCTCCGGGGAGACCTTAGAGCAGCCTTCCAGTACCTAAAGGGGCCGACAAGAAAGGTGGGGAGGGACTTTTTACAAGGGCATGGAGTACTAGGACAAGGGATAATGGTTTTAAACTAAAAGAGGGTAGATTCAGACTAGATTTAGGAAAGAAATTTTTTACAGTGAGGGAGGTAAGGCACCGACACAGGTTGCGCAGAGAGCTGGTGGATGCCCCATCCCTGGAAACACTCAAGGCCAGGTTGGACGGGGCTCTGAGCAACCTAATCGAGTTGAATATGTCCACGCTCATTGCAGGCTGTTGGACTAGATGGCCTTTAAAGGTCCCTTCCAACCCAACCCATTCTGTGATTCTATGATAGAAAAATCAGTCAGTTCATCAGTCAATTCATCAGTTAATTTTGTATTGCTGGAAAGCAGTTCAGGGCTGATGACCTGAAACACTCCTTAGTTAAAATTCTGCGCACACTATGGAGTTTACAGTCCCACATTGAGTTGCTTCCTTCCTCCCCGTCACTCCTCAGTTGTCATGGGAATCCCAGGAATTATTAAAAAAAAAAAAAAGGCTAAGGTTATGGTGATGGCATTCTCTTCGATATACCTCTTTGAAACTAACCAGGTGTATTCTAACTTCATAACCAGCTCCTATCTGAAATAAAGTTTTACTCTGTAGGGATTTTTTTTCTGAAAGACCCAGAGGCAATGTTCTCAGAACTGAAATCTCATATACTATCTGACATAGCCACCGATTCAGAATCATGCCAGCTAAAAGCAGTTTTTCTCACAGTAGGTCACCTCTTGTTACCTCAGCCTGCTCTAGCAAGGAAAAAACTCATCATTTCTGTATGAGTTTATTCATGGGAAAATGATAATTGGTGAAATGTGGAATAATCTATTACAGATTTACTGTAGATTTTTATTTTAGAAATCCCTGTATTCCTTTCTCACAAGGCAATATTTAAACTTTCGTTCTACTGTTGTATCTTTAATGCTGTATCGTTATAATGTATGTAATAACTAAAGCATGGGCTTGTATGGGCTAAATGATATTAATGTTAACAGAAGCACAGCTAGACAAACCACAAGTGTGCTTGGGTATGTTGTCTGAAATAAATGAAGCAGCAATTTACTACTGTGAGATACGGTACCGTCTCGTTTGATTGCAACTGATCTTTAGGCATGTCTGCTGGGTGGAAAAAAATCTAGACATGTTTTGTTTGTACATTGCAAAAAAGGATGTGACTTTTTTTTAGCGTATCTTGAGGGAACCGACAACCTGTTGGTACAGAAAGGAAGGAAGCACAATACATCTTCTGTGTCAAAGATTGTATGAGTTGGTTTTCCCGTCCTACACATGGAGTAGGTAACCCAAGGAGGGATGGCAGCACTCTGAGGCACAGCTCCTAGTAAGGCACTCTCCCTATTTGCTCTTTCTTTGCGAGACCGTCCCCAAATTTAATGTGGTATTATAGTTAGGGATTGTAAGGCATTTTCTGGGAAAACATTTCTGCTGAAAAGTAAGTTTGCCAGTCCCACGCCCCAAGAACACCTGTTTGCAGAAAGAGTCTGTTTTAGACAGAATTCCTGTATTGGAGGGGGAAAAAAAATAAAAAAGGAGTTGTTTAAATGTCCTCTTTTAATACTTCGAAAAAATTTCAAATGAACAAGTAGCAGAATATTGTTCGTGAGCCTCAGGCTGAGAAGTCAGCTCATCTGCTCATCTTGTGCTGTCTGCTGCTGGCAAGCCATAGTTTCTCTCTGCTGTGTGGTCTTGAATGAACAGAAACACACCGATGACACATACAACATTGCATAAAATATCCCTTCTGGGCTTTCATTTAGTAATGAGAGTACACAACATAGGTATATGTAGTAATTCTGAGTAACTTTTACACTTCCCTATGCACAGTCTTCAACTTAAGGCTTTTTCTTAATGACGTAGTCTGCCAATGGCATCTTGAAACCTTTGTTTCCATTTCTTCGTTTGGAGAAGGTCCTAAATGGTTCCTATCCATCCAGTCCATCGGATCTTCACTCTCTACTGAGAAGTGTTGCTTTCATCAGCTAGTCAACCTTGTTCTTACTCTTAGTTCTCCACCTCCAGAGCATTGAAGAATGTTAGACACGGTTCTGTCTCTCTTGCAGGCCTAGAAGGCTGCTAAGTCGCTCACAGCAGAAAAACAAATGTGCTCTGGATTCCAATATTGGCAAAGATTGTGTGGAAAACCAGAGGGAGCAGGTAGTTTGTGAAGTGTAATCATCAGTCATTCTAAAAAGCAGAAAAGTAAATTGAATGATTATTTCAAATTTTCACTTGCATTCTTTTCACAAGGACTAGGAGCTTTTAGAAACTAGGAAAAATCATAAAATTTCATTTTAATAAGGACATGAGGATCAATTGACAAACTTGAACTGCAGCATCATCCATTTACAGTTTATGCTTACCTCATTATATGTTTATTCCCTTTGCTTGCCTAAGTTTGATGTTTTGGAACTCAGCATTGTCCATATGGATGCCTGTGTTATTGAATAGGTTTTGACTGTGCATCCAATTTCTGTATCCAGTTTCAGTTCCAGCCACGTGTGTGCCAGGAGAATGACACAAGAGCGCTCGTGGCATGACCATAACATTTCACTGCCACCTTCTGTGCCTGCCCTGTTGCACAAAAGACAGCTACCTACAGGGGTTTGAAAGCTTCCAATATTTATGTATGTGTACAAGCACAAATTGAGGAAAAGGATTTAGGAATTCACTCCTTGATATGAGTTTTCTATGATTTGCTGGTCTAGAGGTAGTGCCATTCAACAAGGAAGCACAGATGAGTTGACTTTACTCTTTGGGGGTTTTTCAAGTTAATAGAGCTTTTCATGTGTACATGAACAAGGTCAGAGATTATGGCAGTATTTATGGACTTGATTCAGAGGGACAGCATGCTCAGTGTCTGTCAGGACAGAAACCTATAAAGTAAAAGGGTGATGGATATGCCAAGCTGCTTTTGTTCTTCCTGTGCATTTGTTCTGCATTGTAGTCTTACTTGTAATTGTAGTCTGGTGCCGTGTAGTACTTGACTCTGAAAGAGTGCATTGCAATCTGGCAATCTTATGCTGCATTTTACTTTCTCAGAGAACTATAAGGAAATATGAAAAAAAAGAAATTAGGTTATTTACAGAAGACCATTATAAAATCTTTGTTACAGTCATGTCCCTGCTTGTTTTCTGCTTGAGGATGC
Organism: Cariama cristata; assembly: GCF_000690535.1. Classification (NCBI taxonomy): domain Eukaryota; kingdom Metazoa; phylum Chordata; class Aves; order Cariamiformes; family Cariamidae; genus Cariama; species Cariama cristata. The sequence goes on from NW_009608697.1 coordinate 28,834, forward strand.
TCACCAGGCTGTTGTATTGGGCTCATGACTTTTAAGCTGACTGAATCTGAGGAATATTCAGAAATTGTCCTTATGTCTGGACTATGGGATCCTGCACTTCCCTGTGGTGTGGAGCTCTGAGAGCGGCTGCCGTATGACCAAAAAATCAATGGTGAGAAGTCAGTTCTTCTTTATAGAGGATACGAATATCCCTCCAGAGCTCTGTGCTCAAGGATGCGCTGCATTATTGTTTCACCTTGGAAAGGTCTTATGACAGTGTAAGCCATTTACACTCTATCATGCACACAGTACACTGAAAAATGATAGGTGTCTACCCACAAAATGTTCTTCATTTGGCTTCCTGAGAGCTTGTTTGGGGCTGCTCGGTCTCTTCCACAGACCATGCTCTCCTCCCTGGCTCTTGCTTGCAGCCAGAGTCTGCTTTTCTGTAGCAGTCCCACACTTTCTTCTTCAACTTTTCCCTCCTCCAACCTTCAGTGAGTTAGAATCGCTGGAAAAGGGGTCTCGTTTGGGCTGGTGGTCTTGGTTGTGCTGCTAGGAGAAGGTTGTGTTATGAGGACAGGATCAATTGATTGCTGATGGGTCTTTCAGGGACAGACGAAGGGAAAGGCACAGCAAGTAACGTACAGAAAACGCTTCCAGAAAGGTTGTAAACTGGAAATCGGGACTTGAAGTAGATTAATTTCTCCTTAGTCATAGTTTTGATGCATTTTAAGGATGCCACAGGCTAAAGCTTCATAATAAAAGTGAATTAGTATTTGTTGGGAAAATGTATTCAAAGACATTTTTTCCAGTTGTTGATTTAACATTTCCTTTGAAAGCAGCTGTAGTCTTTGGTGACTAATTCTGTGACAATTAAAATGAAATGTGTAAAAGTGCTGAATTATCTCTGTCTCAGCACGATAAAACTGGACATACTTGCTAGTGTGGGTAGATCTTTTCCCTTCTAATTTGCTAAGGTTATCACAAGAGTCTTGAAATATAGCCTATTTGTGACGGTCTAATTTCCAGCCAACTCAACCTCTACTTCATGTTTTTTTAATATGTTTTGTACAAGAAATAAATTAGGTATCTGGAAAGAACTCACTATATTTCAAAATACCCAAGTGAGCTTTTTGCTACAGGGATCATGCTATTTAATTGCAGATAACATTGGTGCAAAACTGTGGCTCTTTTTCAGGATTTGTAGTTTAACGCGTTCGACAGGGATGGGTCTCTAATTGAGTAAAACCAAAGGGATGGCGGCAGGTGAGTGACCTTTCGCCCTCCCCTGTTACGAATTCTCTCTCCTTTGGATGGGAGCTAAATAAATGCAATGCTGTTTTGCTGCTCCACATATTCCATATACATGGTAAGGGCAGGTGATTTTAAATCTACAATGTTTTCACTCACCTGTGGCTGTGCTGAACACTTATTATTTCTTTTCATCTGGTTTTTTTTATATATCTACACACATGTTGTAGATTGCCTTAGTAAACTTCTTTCAGCAGGTACTATGTCGTTGCTGATTGTTTTGGAAATGCCTTCAGTGAGGGAACCTTTTAGTTTAGGTGCTTCTTCATTAAAATAGATAACTTTATGCCTTATAATGATAACAACCTCTATTTACAAGAAAGATGAAAGATAATGTCTGAAAAGAATGTTGAGAGTGTAATTTTAATTGAGTTCTGATTGGAACATTTGTTAGTTTGAAAAAGATCACAAAGTGTAAGCTTTATATCTAGTTTTCAAGCCTGAATTCTGCTTCAGATTATGTGGATATAAACTGCGTATGTACATTATGCTCCTTCAGGCTTGGATATTCACAAGACAGAATAAGCAAAAACTAATACGAAAGCATATAATGTAGGCTGTGGGTTTGGGTGGGGTTTTTTCTTGGTGCTGCCAGAGGGCTACTCTTTTAAAGAGTAAGGAAATCATCCTAAAATTTTAAAAAAATGAAGATTCTGCAGAGGAAGTGTTTTTTAAAAAGTAGATCATGGCGATTAACCTAAGTAGTGTGAGTTTAGTAGGAACTAACGAAATCGGGGATGGCAGCTTTTTATGAGTGTGGAGTTGTAGACATAGAGTGAGGATACTGGTCCAGTGCTTTAGGAGTGGGTTTGGAGCCACTTTTAACATTTGCAGTGATGACCTTGCACAAGAAGTAGTGCTTGTGAAATTTAGTGATGGATGAAGCCAGGAGACATTGTCAAATTGAAGGCAGGGTGACTGAATGGAGGGAAATGGGTTGAAATTCAACAGTGCAAAATGCAAGACCTTGTATTTAGGGACTGGGATTTACTGCCCTTGACATAGAGCTACTTTGTGGTAAATAGCTGAGGAAGAAAAAGACATTATTTTATCATTTGCTAAAAAGTGTCTATAAGCAGTTAGGAAAAAAGCAACAGGCTGGGTATGACGAACCATACAGTCCCTTTCGGTGTGCCTGTATCAATTGCTGATTTAACAAATGCACATACTGTTTGAAAACAAAAGTGAATGCAGAAACATTTGTTGAATACCTGATGTCTTTAATATAATGTATATATTTTTACAAGCAGTATTTTGAATAAATTAGCATGTAGTACGTGACAGAATATTGGCACTTATAATTCATTCTTTACTTCTTTTAACTTAATTCAGTGTTTCTAAATAGACAATTATCAGGTGATAATACTCAAATGATTAATTTTTTTCCCTTCATATACTTGCACGATAGAAAATGCACATGCAACATTATGACTGCTTTGGAAAAGACTCTGCAGGTTGTAATTGAGAGACATCAAGCTTCAGGGAAAGTTACATAAAAAAGAAAAAATGCATCTAGCTTCGGAATATAGATGGCATGTGATAGGCTCCCCTATTGCCTGGAGCTTAGTGTCTATGTTTCGGTATTGAATGAAATACTTTAATTTTGCATTCTGTCTCACTTACAATTGTGCATCCAATATTGCAATTGTAAGGGACAGAATATTCTAACTAAATGATTTTTTTTTAAAGGGAAGTGTTTAATGAGAGACATGTTTGTGTGATTACTTGGAACTCTTAACTTACTGTGGAGCTCCAGCAAATGAAACACAAGATAATTTATATTGTACAGTGACGTTCATACAGAGTATCACGAAATGATTCAGAAAGAAGTGACTTCTAAACAACAGAGATAAAACAAGCCTTTAAGGTGTGATTTAAAGAGGTAAATTGCCTTTGTGGCTGAGAAGGGAGGAGAGGATTGAATAACAGACAAAGGAGGTAGAGAAAGCAAAAGCATGACCTTCCCAACTGGGGAGGGATGAGGGACACCAAAAGGGTGAGTGGAGCGCCCTGGGAAGAGGGGATGGGTGAGCCTGAGATCAGAGTGGTCAGAGGAGAAGGTCAGCATGAAGTTTTACATTACAGGAATACGTTTTTGAAAACAATATAACATTTTTTCCTGTATGTTCAGAGGTGGACAGGCTAAGAATGGGAGATACATCTTCTTGTCTCACCGGGTGAGATAGCTGTTTGGCTAAGGCATTTCTGGTGTTTTTAAAGCTAAGGGTAGAGAGGTGGGAGGAAAATAAAAAAAGAATGGTGGTAAGCTGGGATGTGTTGAAGAAGGCAGTCCTACAAGCCACCGCTTCCTCCCATGTTTAGTCCCTAAAGAAAGATATATTTCATCTTTGGCTATTGTATGTAGTTTTCTTTTTTAAATTTCAGGGAGCAAAAGATGTAACAGACCTCTGCTGTTTAGCCGTATATCACAAAATACCCCCCACCCTATTCTTGGCTGAAAGTCAACATAGCATGAGAAATATTCAAGCACAATTTATTTATCTATCGTTTCTGGTAAGACATCCAGTGATAATTCACTATAGAGTAATCCTTGAAATAATTTTTTTGCTGTCACTCGGGGCTGTTGAGGGAAGCACAACGTGATGGACTTTGGGAGTTGCTAGATTTTTCCGGTTCAGTCCACTAGATCCAGGTTGCTGCGGTCTGTGCTCCATGGTCCCAGCAGTAGAAGGGCTAAGTGTGTATTCCCAGTGCAGACACAGAGCTGACCACCAGCCAAGGAACACACACAGGAGGGCAGTGCCGGGTCTGGCACCTCATGGGTAGATGTACGCTCACACGACGTGAACCGTACAAAGGCGCTCATCCTGTTCTTTCCGTCCGGCTATCAGACTCCAAGCATGCCAGTACATCTCGTGCTCATGCATCCATACGTAAAGACACACACAAGGAGATGTCTCCAGCCCTGTGGTTCCTGACAGTAGCCTACTCTCAGGTTCTCTGGACCATGTTTTTTCTGGTAGTTGGCTCCCAGGCCTACTCGTTGGCTAGTCCAGCATGAAGTTTGCTAACATTTCACACACGTGCTCATAGACAGAACAGAAAGCACATTTAAGCATAGTTACAGAGAAAACAGGTGTAGAGTTTACTAAGACAGGGTAGATCAGGTGCTGGGCTTGGCTAGACAACTGTACTGACCAGCAGCTTGCTTACACTTGGCTAGGCCCTTTTATCTCCCCTTCTCTCTGTTTTTCCATGCTTATTCTTTCCCCCTCCCACTTTCATCTCTCTTGATCTCTGCCTTTGCTTCCTTCCCAAATAAAAAACCTGTCCCTAATTATTTTTTCCCAGTTTCACTACATCCATACCCATATTTGATATTACTGACAGCATTACCTAGGTTTTTCTCAGCCTTATATGGCATCCCTAATATGACCACCTAGGAACTTTTGGCCTCACAAGATTCTTTGCAGAGGTCCCCAGTACTCTGCTTCTCAGCAAAGTTACAGAATCACAGAATCAGTTTGGTTGGAAGAGACCTCTGAGATCATGGAGTCCAACCTTTGCCCTAATACTACCGTGTCAACCTGACCAAGGCACTAAGTGCCACCGCCTGTCTTTTCTTAAACCCCTCCAGGGATGGGGACTCCACCACCTCCCTGGGCAGCCTGTTCCAGTGCTTGACAACCCTTTGGGTGAAGAAATTCTTCCTAATATCCAATCTAAACCTCCCCTGGTGCAACTTGAGGCCGTTTCCTCTTGTCCTGTCACTGCTGACCTGGGAGAAGAGACCGACCCCCACCTGGCTACACCCTCCTTTCAGGTCGTTGCAGAGAGCGATCAGGTCTCCCCTCAGCCTCCTCTTCTCCAGACCAAACCCCCCCAGCTCCCTCAGCCGCTCCCCATCAGACTTGTGCTCCAGGCCCTTCACCACCTTCGTTGCCCTTCTCTGGACTCGCTCCAGCACCTCAAGGGCTTTATTGTGGTGAGGGGCCCAGAACAATGGCCCAGTTTGACCAGTTCTCACATAGTTTCCCCTTAACTAACCATGCAATCCAGCCAGCCTTCATGGCACTATCTGTAGCTTCTGTCAGCTTTGTGCTCTGGTATTTGTTGCTGTCCAACAATTTCTTGTGTCATCACCAGAGTTCCTCATGTTCTCTTCTCTTAGCTTAAACATCAGGTGAAGGACTGGTCATCTGCCTGCATACCATAACAAGAACTTCTCCTGGAAGCAAATTTACTGCAGATTCAGGTGGGACAAGGTTCTGTAGCTGCCTTGTATCAGGCAAATAGCGAGGGTGAATGAACCGCCACCGCCTCCTCCCAAAGGCATTGCAACTCTAGACTGCTTGTTCTTCTATTTGACTTTTGTGTATATCTGGGAATAACTCCCATAGATATATCTGTAGATATAGATGCTTTTTCACTTTCACTGCCGATTCGAAGGGAGATCCTTGTGAGAACCTGGTGGCTGGTATAATTTTGTCTCTTTAATGTATACCGTATAACCCTTTTTTCTTAATCATCTATAAAACATTATTTTAATTGTGGTGTAAAAAAAGCAATTATAGTTCTGACAAGTTTACCATTCAGTGTGTTGCAATATGCTTTGGAAATGAGGTATTTTTATCATTATCAAAGGGTTGTTTTGGTATTATACACCTTAAAGGATGCAGTTGTACATCCATTCCCTTTAAATAGTGAGCAGCACGTTCTGTAGTATCTGTGAAATTATCTACGCAATGGTCATCTCTGTATTGCCAGCTTTAACCAATCTGCAGCTCTCTTGAAACTATTGGTATTTAATAAAGTAGAATCCTCTACTTCTATCTTACTTTATAACAGTTTTTCTTCACACATTCTCGTCATGAAAAACCTGGCACGTAAACATCCTTTCTGCTGTTGTGTGGTGGAATTTGTAATTTGCGTAGGAAACGTACACTGTTTTGCTTATAATGTGCTTTAAATAGCAATCAGGCATATGTAGAAGAGAAACTATACATCAAGGAATTCTGCCCTTGGTCCAGCCCACTGCATGGCAATTCAAGTTCTGTTTTGCTGCTCAGAGAAGCTTATAAAACTTTTACTATTTTAAGAAGATCCCTTGAGTTAGGGTAACTGTGTTCTTTGAGAGCATGGGCTATTCCATCAGAAAATACTGAGGAACCTTTTGCATGACCAAGTGCTACGACTAATGGTAAAATATCTACTGCATGTATTTATTTTGAAATCTAGATTACCTCAACCCTGCAGTAGAAACATATACAAATATCCTGAGGTCTGCCAATGGCTGTCTAGGATGCTGATGAGAAATTTTCTTTGTAAAATAAGTTGTTAGTCAACTCCTGCTTTCTGAACACAAAAGTTTTAGATTGTGTGAGTGATATAATAAATCACTCTGGACAAGTCACTTTATTGAAGTCAAATTGGAGATTTATAAATACAGAATAATTTTTATTTAATGCTTAGCTTTACATGCCTAATGTGGAAAGTTCAGAAAAATTTTGTTGTTCAGCTATAGTGTTGTTGAAACACAAATGACACTTCAGTAATGTTGTGGTGGGTTTATTCATAACTGTGTTGTAAGACAAGAGTTTCTTTCTACTTAGGAAAGTAAGTGCCCAAGGATGGATATATCAGAAATTTCATGAGAATTCTTATTAACAGCTCAAGGGTGAAAAATGAGACCTCACCAGTGGGAATCTCATAGATAGGAAAAGCAGTATTCACTAAAAAGGAGATGCTTTTTGCTTATATTTCTTCCAATAAAAACCCAACAGCTGCTAACAGGCTCTCTACAGGAGTGTGTGAAATACAGTCTTTTTGTCCAGTCATCTTTGCCAAAAGCTTGGGTCACGGAATGTATTTGACTATGTTTTGAGAAAGTACAAAATCATTCAGTAGCTTCAGATCTGTTAAAAACCTAGATTTCTAGGTCTTAGCTTTTTAAGATAGTGTAGAAAAGCGCGTCGTGATGGAACTTGAATTTTATATGCTGTTTCCGAATGAACAATTAAGGCATGACTGCTTCATGTGGTTTATGTAAAAAGGCTTCTGATGCATTGTTGGCCTTCAGTAATGTAAAAAAGAAATATAAATGCCTGGCAGAATTCAACAACAAAGATGAACTTGTGTTTTACAGAGGACGGTCAATGCCTAGTGTTGAACTATGAAACTTTGTAAACATTCCCTTTGTGCTAAATTAGGCTCTTTCTTATGTAATTCCACCTTATTTTATTGTCATTCATTGTTGTCTCTTTGCTCATGCTCTCAGATGCATTTCCAGCGCGACTCTCGTGTGGGTTGAGTAGCATCCTGTGCTTTAGCTGGTATTTACAAGCAGGAGACTTGCTTTATTGGTTGTTAATTGATTTTTATTTTTTTTTTCCGCCCTGTTGTTCATTTTCATCCTTCTGTTAAAAGAATGGAAAGGCAGAGCAACATGTTAAAGTGCAGGGATGATGCTTCAAGAGAGGGGTTAGGGATCACTGTGAATCATTAAATGGAGAGTATATTCCAGTCAGATAGAAGAGGTTGAGGAAATTGCAATCACAATACTGAATTAATTTACATGAATACTGGTAGCTGCTGCTTTGCTGCTTTGCTGCTTTCAGTAACATTTCTTAAGGCAGAAGACAATTTTCAGAAAGCCTCACGGAAGAAGTGTAGCAGAAGCAGGATTCAAGCCTGGTGTCACAAAACTAGCCAAACCATACCTGGAAGAAATGGGAATCAAGGGTGGCTCTAAGACTAGGCCACTCAGTGCATCTGGTTACAGTTTGAAAATCATTACGTGTTTCATATGCTAATCTTTCTGCGAAGGGCAACCCAGGCGGTGTATGTGCTCACCAGCAGAAAGGAGAAGCTGCACCTGCTGAAGTGCTCACATTGGATAATAGGAGTGAAGCCATCCATATGTGCCTGCCGTTTCCATGCCGTTTCCACGTTCAGCTTTCCCTTCCTGCATTGGAAAGGATGAAGAAAAACATAATAAACTCTCGATGCAGGTAGTGGCTGGGTGAATGTCAGAGAGGAGGCACTTCATTTCCCTCTGCCCCAACAAAAGAAAAATCCAGGGAAGCACTTCTCTTCAGTTGTGTGTCATTCCCTTCTTTTGTGCCAAATTTGCACGCGCTCCATTTCTTTTGTTTAAAACCAGTGGAAGGTTGCCTATATTGCACAATTTTGGTAACCCTGAATAGTAAATTCAGATCGCAAATCCTCAGAGCGGTTAACAAAATCGCTGCAACAGACCTCCCACTGAATCCTGCTGGGGCTCCTGAGAAAAATAATTAATCTCAAACCTACTTATTTCAACATTGTTCACTCACTGAACAAATGTGTGGGGAAAAAGACCTTCCTGAAATAATTACCTAGTTCACAGATTATGGTTCTGACTGAGAAAAGTACTTAGCCATAATGGAGACGCCAGGCCACTTTTCTTATCATTTTCCTAGTGCAGAGTCCCCAAAGGGAAGAGTTAAGCACAAAAGCTGATGTCGCTGAGAAGATGTATTATTACTATTGGTATTATTTTTATTTTTGTAGTGATATTTAGGAGCTTGTGTAAATCAAGTTCCCACTTTGCTAGCATTTTGTATGCAAATAGTGAAGAGATTGGCTCTTCCTTTACAAGGTTTACATCATAAATAATAACATGAGGTGTCCAGCAAATTAATGAGCAGCTGAGTTCTCTCTGGGAAAAAAAAAGGGATTAAAATTGTGGTGCTTTGTCTAGATTATTTTCCATAATTTTGAAATATGCAAATTTTCCATTGTTTTTGCAAATTTTTGGGGAACAAAATTCAATTGTCTCTTGCAAATTTACAACAGAATATAAAAAGTGTGACTTGTGAGGGGCTCGAGGTATGTGGAAGGGCTTTTTTTCGTGGCCTTAGTGATTCTTTCACCCACCACGAAGACAACATGATCAGAAAAAGCAACGTGAGCTTGGCTCTGCAGCTGGGCAAGTCGTGGGCCCCTGTTCGTCCGTGGGAAGGGGACAGAGCAGCCACTGCAACCTGGTAGCGTTCCCAGTTTGCGCAGGTGAACGAGAGCTGCAAAAAAGGTGAGAAACGGGCAGAGCCTTAGCCTTGTGGTTCTCACTGTAGGACATAAGAAACCTCTTGTGCGATGATTTTCAGAATAAATGACTGTTGTCACATTGTGGGAGACATAAGACCAACACCTTACATCAGCTGTAGAAAGAGGCACTGCTGCCCGATCAGGTGTTCCTCTCCAATCCAAGCCTAAGGACTTGGTACTTGGGTACTGTTGTTCACTTCCAGTTTCATATCACTCTCGTCTCTCTTGCTGTCCCATCTTTCAGAAATACAGTAGGAATAAATAGACTGGGTTCTCAGCATGTCCATGTGCCTGTTTGATATCTACCTTTAGTGGGGTGTCTGGTTTGATTTTGGGGTAAGGACATCTTTCTCAAGAGCAGTGTCTCTGCAGTCAAGAGCTCTGTGCCCTGTTCTGACGGAGTCAGCTGGATGTTTTAGTTGACTTCTAATAAATTTCTCTAAGGTTTGATTTTTGCCCTCATCTAAAGAACGGCAGGTAATTCTTACTCTGCCAGGGAAGTCTGTAAGGAGGCTTAAAATCCCAGAGCAGGCGGCAGTGTAGCAGAGCAAGTTTAAAACTGTCGTGCAGTGCCTGTCCTCTCCATGGCAGAAGCTTTGAAGACGACCAGCGTGATATGTGTCGGTACCCCACTGCCAAAGTGTCGTGCCACACGCTGTTGTGGCTGTACCGACCGGCAAAGGAGCTCCGACGGCTGCAGCCGTAGGTGCATCGGCCAGTGTTTCGGTGCTGAGTTTGCCTACAGGCACCGTAACTGAAGGTAATTCTTCTTTTAACAGGCTTAGCTATTCTGAAAGCAAATTGGACTACACCATGGAAAACATTTCATTTGGAAATATTTATTTGTGGGCAAGTGAGCTGTGAAAATATAAATCTATCAATAAACTCTCCCTGCTGTATCAACATTGATGGTACACAAGGCAATTTCTTGCTGTGCTCTACTCTTTCATGGGAACCAGAAAATCCCAGGAAAGACTCAGTTTGTCTTCAAAGCACAGCCCTAATGATCTTATTACAAGTTTACATCTGACACAGGAGCAACATCATCTGTGTCTGCAAATGTTTTGTTCTTCTTGCTAAATAAATTCTAGCAGTAACTCATTTGAAATTTAACAGGAGGCTTGTAGCAGCATACAATAAATTAATTCAGAGGATCATTTTTTGAACGCTAAAATTTCAAAACAATTAATAATGGATTTTCATATTAGTTCCATCCTCAACACATTAACTGCTCATTTAATCTTTGTATTGTCTATTGATCCATCTATTATATCAGTTTATTCCATTCTCCCGATTACCAATTGCACCCATGAGCCTGAATTTATTGGAACAGTTAAATGACATTTAATGCACTGTAGCTGGGAAATACAGCCAGTAGACAAACCTATTATTATACTAATGGAGTTTTTTGAATTGCATCTCACTAAGCTCAACGTTATCCTCCGTGGTATTCTCAAACCCGATGACAGGTGGGATAGTTTAATATCTTCTGAGCTGTGTACAGTTCTGGTCTGTCAATGAACCTGTAGTTTCAGACATTGTTTTCCTTTATTTCTAAAGAAGCTTAAATTTTTAAAACAATCATAAACAAAATAAGCAAGCAGCAAAATAGTTCTGGACCGTGGATGTAGATTTCCTTTCAGACATCTGAGGAAGCAGCAGTGCACTGCCCCTATTTCTGAATAAATCAGAATAAAATTAGTTGGAAAAATCCTTCTAGAAACATAAAACAATACTAGTATAAATGAGGACAACTCACCTAATTTCTGTGGAATTATGTGGTTAAAAAACCCCCCACTATCTGTGAATTGAAAGTTACATCATTTTGGAGAGGTAGGAAAAAGCCCACCCCAGAGGGAGCTTTTCATGTCTTTGCTGAGAAGCAAAAACAAATGCTTTAACGTCGAGGTAGAGTAAATAGAAACACTTGATCTCAGATATTCCTGACTTAAATTGCTAATGATTACCTTTGGCTAGGACTTCTTATAAGTTGAAGAGTGTTAAACAAACCCGAGTCTACCAAATCTTTTCCAATTCAGATCATTCCTCTTTTTTTCTTAGGAAATTCAGCTGGCCATCACGTTGGAGAACACTTTGCCTCTTGGAGGGTGCAAGGCAATATTCATGCCTTGGCAACCATTCTCCTGTAGATCAACAAATGCAGAAGGACCAATCTCAGTTTGTCCAGTGAATAAACAAGCGAAAGGTGCCAGTCAGCAGGAGATGAGGAAAAGTGGCTCCTCTGCAGTTGAGTAACTCCTTTGGTGTTCGCTAGGCACGTGAGCAATGAAACAGGCAGTCATGTTTGGCTTTTTAGCTATAGGAAGAGATGATGGCCCACCTTATTCTTGGTACTATCAACAAGAAAAGAAATCTCTTTGGGAATATGAGGAGTTTTACTTGTAAATATAGTAAATATAGTATTAGCAATGTTCTTGCTGGTCTGACGGAGGCAGCCATGCAATCAGGCTCTGCTGCTGAGGCCCGACATACTATGCAGTTTGTAAAATCCATTGCAGAGGTGACAAAACCTCTCCTGAGCACAAGCTATCCACACAATCCTGACGCTTTTCCTTTGTAACAGAGCTTTTCATTCCCTCACACTCTCCATTCATGGAAGCGGTTTGAATCCCTTCCCTCGCGAAGGGGCCGACTCAGAGCTCCTTGCTGGTGCTGGACAAAGGGACTCCCAGAGCTTTTCATTTTCATCATCTGGTGGCAGAGTTACTTGGCTCCTCTTTCATTGATGAGCTGGCGGAAAGAGGGTTTATTGCAACAGCCGCAGCCTACGTGGCACTGCCTGCCTACATCCTTTGTCATGGAGCCTGAAAAGAATATATTACTGGAGTCAGCAGTTGTCTGGCGTTGTCAGTCAGTCCTGCAAACAGCAGCCTGTTTGGAGAGAGTGGAGGCTGGAGAGTCACCTTCCCCCTGTCCGCCCAGCTTTATTCACAAGGAGCGTTCTGCAGAGGTGTCAGGAGAAGCCGCAAGCAATGTTAGAAAACGGACAGGAGACCTTGCTTAGGATTCAGCAATGAGCTGAATGAGATGGCAGAGCTTGATCTGCACCTTTCTGAAAATCAAATAAACGTACCCCGTGGATCATGGGTCGTTGTGAAATAGGATACACCTGTCCAAGAGTATTTCATCTTTCCAAAAATCTCTGTTATTTTTACTTCTGCAATTATTTCCTTTCCTGTCACATACTTTTTACTGAAATATCGCATCTGCTCTCTCAGTAATAATTCCTGTGAAGGCATTCGACAAGCCCTTTAACATCTGAGGTCTTAGCATCAACTGTACCGGGCCTTTTAACGAATTTACTCCTAAGGGACTTAGAAGTGACCAAAGGAGATTTACAATCATTCTTTACAAGTATAGAGAAAGCCAGTCTTTGAGTAACCTATCTCAAATTAGCATTATTGTCAGCTTGGCAGGTATTCATAATGTAATTACCTTTCCCACAATCACCTATGCTAATTTGAATGTATAAAGCTACTTTTTTTCCTGTTAAAGGAGACCTAAATATCACCTTTGTGGATACATTTTGAGTTTGCACTCCAGATTCATTCACTGTTACTTTTAGTTGAAATATCAACAAATGAGGTTGTAAGAGCATATATCTTTTCTGTGGTCTGTCAAAAGCAGTGTTGCTTAATGTTAGGAGTATTTAGATGTGGTTCTCTCTGAAGCATTCTGATTTTTATGTAAGTAAGAAAATCCCTCTGGAATTTACACAGAATTTCAATGCAGTCTGGTACTGGAGGACATCCAAGATCAGAAGATACATCTAGAGAAGACATTAAATAGCTATCTCAGCCTAGTAAAATGACAGAACACATTTAAAAAGGATGACGATCCTCTTAGTGGCTCTTTGTTTTCCACTTTGAATTATTGCATCTCTTGATCTCCGGTATTTTTTCCAGTTTTAATTTCTATACTGTTAATGCCACTGGGAACTATTGGCGAGTCATGAAAATCAGAGTGGCTTATCTGTGACATTCCACATGACTTTTTAAAAAAAAGGTGACAAACTGTCTAACAATCACTGTAAATCTATGTTAGCTGAATTAGAAAGTAGTTTTCTGTACCAGGAACTTGGCAGGAGTTTGACTCAAATTATTTCAGTGCAACCTTGGTGATAGGAATCAAAAATATATTAATCTAGGAGAGGGACGAATTATTTGTTATGGGCAGGTTTATGTAGAGTTTTTCTTTTTAATGAATGGCCCACCAGCAGTTTAAGCACAGCTCATCTATAATATTTACTTTCCATGAATGTAAATGTAATGTAAATAGAAAAGTATAGCTTTCTTATATAAATATATAAGTATAGACTTCTACCTTCGATGGCAGTACATTTCTTCCATTTACTGTAGAGCACCTGGTGTGGTTTCCCTTCCCAGTTTTTAAGAAAAATAAGAAGAAATCATCAGTCCTCCATTTCCTTAGGGCAGTAACTGAAGAGCAGACCTGCAGTGTTGATGATCTTTTTTTGCAGAAGATAGCATTGACCCTGCAGTTTGTGGGTGTCATCTGAGCTGTACTGAGGAGACTCAGTTTTTACTGAGTTCATTATCAACAGTCATTGATTTTTGGTGAAATCAGCTAATGTTTAAGATGCTTAGCACAAGGAGATGCTTGATACCTTTTGGGACTGAGATATACCCAAACCCCAAGATTTAAAATACCTCTTTGGCTGTGAGGGAGATGAGATATAGGACACTTACAGGCTGTTGGGTAGATGCTATAGTCAGCATTCTTCTCTCACATGAGTATAAAGTATTTATGTTTGTATTTGCATATATAGTGCCATTTGTGAATGGTGAGTATGGTCATTGCTCTGTCTCTGTTGCTTGATTAATTGCTTGAGCACCAGGGCTTTTCCCAGGATTTTTCAGGTAACTCTTGTGTAGTCACTGATTGGCACATCTGATAAATTCAGTAAACTGTATGGTGCTATCCGTGCAATCACTTAATTTTATCTGTCCCATTTGCTTATCTCTGTCTCCCCCAAAGCGTTGAGTGTGGACGAGAGAACTGCTGAGTGTTCAGTAAGGTGATATTTATGTGTCTACTATGAAGTTTACTAAATCTCCATCATTTCACTGCCACCCTTACTCACTCACCCCAATCACAAACCAGTCCTTCGCATTTGAGAAGCAGCAAATGTAGCTCACGCTCCCGGATGAGCCTCTTTCTGCTATAAGTGTATCCCTTTCTGCAGTTTACCTTGTTTTACTTTCTGCCCTCATGTTGAAGTGGTATTTAGATGTTTTATTTGAGAAAGCTAGTGATTTTGTCAACTCATTCTAGCTTTTTATCATCATTGCTTCCAAACACAGATAGCCCAGTCACTTTACAATAGACACGGTTTACTTGAATTACAAATATAAGTCGTGTGACCAATTTTTCATCTTTATTCTGCAGTGCTGCCCTCCCAAAGCCAAGAGGAGCCTAGAGGGTGTTCTAAAATAATAGGAGATGTCTTTGTGTAAGCTTCATTAGTTAATTTGTTAGAGAGGGATATTCTGTTCCACCCTTATGGCCAGTACAAAATTCACCTAATTTGTCAAAAAAAAGGAATTGTTTTGGTTTTTGTTGCTCATTCACATCTGAAAGTGGTCATGGGAATATTTTTTGTAAGGAGTTGCCTGAGAAATAAATACTTAAGAGCAAGGCAGGTTAAGTTGCCAGGTAACTAGGGAAAATAACTGGAAAGTGCAGGGCAGTTGAACATGAATATTTTATTTAGATTTTCTTCTTTTATTTACATTTTTATTTTACATTTCTTGAAACAAATGGTCGAATTTGAAAGAAATTGTTCTGTGAGGTAGATGTAGATACATCCCCGTATCAAATCTGCTGTCTTGCTTTTGGCGATCTTAGCATTTCTTTTATTAGCTGCTGTTCTTCAGATCTGGGCTTGCTCCTCTGGTTTCATATCTTCTGTGTGGTACCTTTTTTGCAATTCTAACTTGTGCAAAATCCATGTGCATGACATCATCTCATACCAGTTGCAAAATAGCCCTTGTCTTTTGCTGAAGTCTAGGACTTTCTTGCTGTCTTTTGTTCCAGCTGTAGAGAGACAATGGGATGCTAAAGGAAGTGAACAGTTATCACATCAACCGAGGTTACCTTTTCTTTCTTTTGGCATGGCCCTGGTCTCCAAGAAAGTGAAGGAATGTGATGAGAGTTGTGAAAATGCTGGGGACAGTAGCAGAACCAGCCTTCCCGCTGTGGTCCCTACAGGGCACTGCTATTGCTGCCTTGCGAAGCTCCGAAAGCCACCAGTCTCTGTCATGGCTGAGTTCTGTCAGTTGTATTGAAGTCCATCAGGAACAGGGCATTTGGTGCTTAGACCGTACTGCTCAACAGCAGTTTAAAAATGATGCTGGCGCTCACTTCTTATGGGTAAAGGCATAACAGGAGAGGGGTTGTGGGAATCTGATCCAAAGTCCAAAGGCTGAGGGAAGATACACCAAAAACTACCACAATAATAATAATAGAAACTCCGTTATTTGTGATTGTTGTGCTAGGTTTTCTGTTAGCATCTCTGCCAAAACAGATTATATTTACTTTGGAAAATTAGAGATTTGTGTGGGTGCAACAGAAGAGCAGCTATAGCAAAACTGTGTGGATGTACAGTTTGTAGAATAGCCACTCCCGATTAGTCTAAATGGAAGATTGCAGTGCAAAAGAACTTTCGAGACAAACCATGACACATACGCTAATGTTAATATCATGCTGAATTTTCTCAAGTTCATATAGAATCACAGAATGGTTTGGTTGGAAGGGACTTTGAAGCCCACCCAGTTCCAACCTCCCCTGCCGCGGGCAGGGACACCTCCCACCAGACCAGGTTGCTCAAAGCCCCATCCAACCTGGCCTTGAACACTTCCAGGGATGGGGCAGCCACAGCTTCTCTGGG
>NW_009608697.1:45176-70772 GCF_000690535.1 Cariama cristata
CAGTTTAAAGCCTGTGTCCCTGTTCCTATCACTCCCTGCCCTTGTAAAAAGTCCCTCCCCAGCTTTCTTGTCGGCCCCTTTGTGTCCTGGAAGGCTGCTCTAAGGTCTCCCCAGAGCCTTCTCTTCTCCAGGCTGAACAACCCCAACTCTCTCAGCCTGTCCTCACAGCAGAGGTGCTCCAGCCCTCGGATCATCTTCATAAAGCATATTATTGGAACTAATTAATAAGCTGCTTTTTTTTAATACTCAAAAGACCTGAAGTTAGTAGTTTGATAATTAGACTGTTTCATATTTAGACAGAAATTGAAGATGATTAGAAATGCTGAGGTACCATGCAGGTCAAGTGTGCACCATTATTTGAGCTATTTAATGCATTTTAATTGCAGCTGATAAGGTGCAAAATGCTTTGTAAGCCGGACGGAGAGGTTCTTTTCCATTATACATTAAATCTGTAGACATAAATAGATTTACATTTTTCTTCTTCAGTTAAAAGGAACTGAAACCTTTCATATGATGCTACAACAAGTAAGTGACTACTGCTGACAGCGGCGTGCCCTCATGACTAGGTGTGTTAGGCGTTTCAGGAAGGAGTTGTCATTTTGTGCTTTGCGCTAGGGTGAAAAAGAAAGGTGATTTTTAATAACAGTACACTGTGTTGAATAGTTTTGCAGAAAGCCCAGTTTCTTAATTTTCACGGGCTTAAGTTGAGCTGCCTTTATCTTCTACTGCCTACTTTCTGTTCCATCTTCATCTGCTGCCAAAAGGTGTTCAGCTCTGCCTGAGGTCTGTGTTAAGAACTTTGATATGATCTTCTGTCAAATATAAGCTGTAGGATGAACACGCTCTGTAGTAACAATAGCAACAAAGTTACAGAAATTTTAAAACATAGCAACAAAAATTTCAGAACAATTTGTGTGCTGTCTGTTCCAGACTTGAGTTTTTGAAGTTTTGGACACTCGTCCCCTGTAAATCAAACCTTCTCAGTATCTCAAGTAAGGAAAATTTTAGAAATGAAAATAGTAAGAATAACCTGGCATTTTAGAAAATGTCCAAAAAAAGATTTTTCTGTCAGCACCTCCAACTACTCCACCTGCCAAATGTTTCTAGTAAGTTTTCCTTAGTATTAGCGTGTCTCCAGTGCTTAGAACTTACATATTTTTCTGAAGGGCTATGCTGCAAGTCACTGTGGGAAGGGGAAAGGATAACAAATTGTCATTTGTTACAGTGATGGTTTTGTCATTTTTGAGGAGGAATGAAAAGTGATGCTGACCTGCTCTGAAAATAGCTTGCTGAGGAGAGACGTCCAGCCCTAGGGATATCATGATACAGAGGGAAAGAAGAGTTGTGTCCAGTGTCAAATTGTACAGTGTTTAGAAGCAGGTCCCCTTTGGGTAGGTTTTTAATTTAAATTGCTGCATGGGAACCTCCACTCACTAGGGAAATAGGTCACGCGTAGACTGTCTTTGAGCAGAGTACATTCCCCCTAGGGCCTTTTTGGTACGTGTAACCAGGAGAAGCTCTTACAGGCTAGTGACAAGTATGAGATGAAGGGCATGAAAAAATTCTAGTCCTGGTTTGAATATCTTTTACAGTTGTAGAGGGTACTTAACAGGAAAGTTAAGTGTTATTTAGACCTACAGTTTAAGACTTGCTTGATTGGTTATATTCAGGGTCGAGTTCCTAGACTGTGCTATCTTTTATCCTCCTGCAGGTGTGTATTGGTTGGCGTCATGCTTTAAGGATGCTGAGAAGATTAACAGTTAACTGCCTTAACCAGTTTTATTTAACTGTGAGTGCAGTAAAAAAAAAAACAAACCTCACTTGTATCATTGAGAACTTCATGCATGAAACAAGTTGCTCCCCTCTTTCTCTGCATGGGGCAAATAAGAACGTATGGTCCCAGAATGACTATGAAAACAGACACAAGGGGAGTCTAAATAGTGTTTTCTAACCCTTTGCATGATGGTATTCTTTGTACTGGTACATTGTGACTGGGGCTGCCTATGCTTCATGGTTGAATAAAGAAAGGATTTGTAATGAGGAAACACTTGAGATGTGTCTTGAGGGGAAGTCAGTGGATTGCAGCTAATACAAACCCTTCCGTCACCAAGATTTTGCTGTGTGGATACTTACCTTTATGATGGTAGCCGAGACCAAGCTATCAGTGGGAATGTGGTGGTTGGTAACTACTGAGGTAGTGGGGAGAAATGACTGGAGAAATCCAAAAATGTTGATGGTGGAACAGAATATGGGATCCATGAGTTATCTGAAGCAGGGGGAAAGAGGAAAACTCTATGCTCTGGAGAAATGGGAGCAGAAAGAGCTCATCGTCAGGAGCTGAAAGTCAGTACGGTTTGAGGGGTTGGGGTCTTACACAGAATCAAGAAGGAGTGCCAGCATGATGCCACAGAAGCCCAGGTTCCAGATTTCAGTTGTGCTGTCTTACACCTATCACAACAACTTCTATTAAAAACAAGAAAAATTTGAAGAGTGTTTACAAGTAGATTTTTTTTTTTCTTGAAATGGAAGACCTCTTTTTTTAAATGAAAAAATGCTTAAAGTCTTTTGCCTTTATGCCCCTATTTGTATCTGCAGTGAAGGGAAAGACCATGGAGCTGTTCTGGATGTTGTAACGTTTTTCCTTCTTCTCTTTTCCCCCCTTCATGTTTTTCTGATGTTTCTTAGCTTTTTTAATTTCGTTCATTCATATATTTATTTATTTATCTATTTTTTGGTGAAGCAGATTTTTTGTGGTTGACTTACTGGTCACACTAGACCACCATGCTTAGACTTGCATTGAGTAATTTTCAATCCACAGGGAAAAAAAATCCTTATCTGTGATTTTTGAAAAATATTTTAATTGAGATATTTGGTGTTGAAATTATTTGCCAAATAACTTTTAAGAGCAGCTGAAGGTGACTGGCTAGTGTGGAAATAGCTTGTGTGAACATTGCAGAAATTTGGCAGTGCTTATGAATTCGTATCTATATATATTCACATATCTGTGTTTATACCTGTCAATAATATTGCCATTTTGACTGCAAGATTTTAAATCGAAAGTACTGGTTCTATTTGTTATAGGTCAATAAGGGATGATACAGCATTTGACGTGTTCAGTTGTGCTGGTAGTAAGTATTGTGTACAGAGAGCCCAACAGAAGTTGGCAATACCCACAAGTCTCTTGCATTTTGGCCAGTCTGTTCAAGGTATCTGGTTTAAAACAACTGTGGGAGTTTTGTGCTAGCTGTCTGATTTAAAAGTTTTAAGGTCACCATCATGCACTGATCTTTGCATAAAGATAACCAGGGAGATCACTGTATCGTAATCCTAATGTTAGATTAATGAAAAAAAAGATAGGAATATTCTGGTGCTATTAGTACTATAGTTTGGAAAGGTTTTAATTAGCATAAGATATCTACACTTGTTTAAATCTGCAGATTTAGAAAACAAATAATAAATCTCATTTTGCTTTTTTATCTCTATAGCTTATCTCAGTCCTTCCATGGTACTTTTGTGTCCTCGGTGATATACACAATTCTCTCAAAAACTACTATTGTGAAGTGTGTAACTATGTTGGTACAGCAATAAAAGTCAGATCAGGTCCTGAAAAGATATTAGCTCTTCTTTCCGAGACAGAGACAGAAAGTTGACCTACGCAGTTCATTAGGCCTTCTGGAGGAGAGAAGCGAGTGACGGAGAAGTAATGGTTTCCCAATGGTAGCTCTGGGAATATTGAAAGCCACCAACAAGAATGCAAACAGCTGGGATTGCAATTTATGCCATTCAATTTCCAGTCATTAATATGCTTTAGTGTACACAAGCAGGACATATAAAGACAGATATTCTTGTTATGGTGTTTATAGGGCAGTGTTATATATAAAGGCCTGAGCTGATGTTTTTTTGAAAATGCATACAAAAAAGTTCCAAGTCCCTGCAGTTTCACAGGGAACTTTGAATATTCATGACGTGGCTGCTTTACTGCTTTTTTTTATCCTTAAGTTATGGTTTAATGAACTATAATGGAGCCAAGCATGGAGTCAGATCCCTGCGAAAGCAGAAGAAATGTGTCGGGGAGGGAATGCTCTCTGCTTCAGTGCTGCGTGGATTTTGCAGATGACTTGGGGCCACGGCAGCAATCACCGTGCAGCACGGCAATGCAACTCCAGCAGTTTCTTTTCCACCACTGCCGATTCTTTGGTACTCGCACACGCAAACTAAAGATGCTTCCCCTGCCTAAATACAAAGAAATAGATTTGTTGAATCTGTCATCCCTGATATATTCAGTCATGGGTTTAATCAGGTTCTTGCCTCTATCTTGTTGTTTTTCAGCCCAACTGAAGCAGCAGAAAGCTTTCAGTGATGTACATAACAATGTGGAATTGATGCCTGCTGGATTGGTGTCTCACCGTTCTTCTCAGTTTGACAGTTTATTATGGTGCTTTTCTCATTCTCTCTCGCACATATATTCCTCCTACGTTTCTCTCTCACGTATACACACCCTTCGTACCTAAAACCAGATGACAGGCTTGTATACTGAATATGTAAATGAGTTAATAATTTCTATATATGCTGCATTTTGTTCCCATTAAGTGAGGGCATTAAAACAAATTAGAACATTGCTTAATGTGGTGTAAAATTATTACCATATGAGCAGTCGATTAACAAGATAAAATTTGCAATAATGCCTTAAAGGTGAAATGTGAGAGCTTTTAATAAAAAAATGGGGGAAAAAAAGAAAAGAAATCTTTCTTGGTCCTCAAACCATTATCAGAGTATACAGACAAACAACCATGACAAGTACATTTTATTACAGATGCCTTAAAGATCTCTTCCTTCATTACTGCTTTATCAAGGCTTAATTTGAGTGCCCATCCTCACTGGAGCTGATAAAGCTTATGGAGGGAAGGTGGCTCCAGGAGGGCAGACCCAGGGGAGAGCACCATCACTGGGTGCAAAACTTGCTTCTCATCTTTGGGCACTAGAAATGACCTCCTTCTCCAAAGGGCCAAGACATTTCTGACTCCCGAATGAGGCTGAGGGCTCCAAACCCAGAGATGCAGGCGGCGCAGGCGATAAGATGCCAGTTCTCCCAGGGACCGTGACAGTCAGCCTCTTCCCATCGGTGCCTGTGACAGCGAGGGAAGTGCAGGCGCTCGCCGTCCCTCGCTGCTGAGTGTCTGTAAGGTTTGCTGAAGGTCTGGCAATCCACCTAGCAAGCCTCAAGTCATGCCACCAGCAGAGCCTTCCTTATTTATGCGTTGACAGTTTTATTTTAAATACGACACTTACCATAGTTCCAAAGAAAAGTGCTGCCAGGGAGCTTGAATTAAATCTCATCTGAACAATCTGGCAGTTTATGTCTAAACAACTTGTACAACATGCAAGCATACAGAATACACTGGTATGATTTTAAGTCTCGTTTGGGTGGGTATAAAGTCTGTTTTCTGAGATACCAAGGTGGCTTAATACCTTCTAAAATGGGACCTTAACATTTACCATCTTATATTCTTAACTCTTGCCTTTGAAAGAGGAAAGCTGGGGTGCATTTACAAAGATGAGCCGAGGTGCAGGCGCCAGCCTTGCGTGTGGGCTGTGGTCATCCCTCGCTGCAGCTGGGCCTCTGTCACTCTGCCTCGCTTCCGAGAGTGTTCACCAGAAGTCCACGTAGGAAAAAAGACTAGGTAGGGAATTTATTATTTTCATTTTATCTTGACTCCTCTGGTATTTAATATGATCTCAGTAGAAAGTGTTCCTGAGTCAGTAGTGTGTTTTTCAATAGCCTTGACTATTAGTTTTCCCAGAGACTCAGAGTTTTTAATGCTGTTGTGACGTCCTAGCTACAAAATGTCCTGTATACATGATTCAGTGATCTATGATTCAACTCCTTTTTCTACGTCCGGTAGGTTTTTCTAAATCACAGCATGTTTCTTAAAACATACATTTGAGGGTCTGTAAAGAAAAGGGCTTTGTTCTGTGATGCTTTGTTCTTGTGTATGTATAAAGTCCTCTGTTCCTACATATGTTCTTTATACCAGCATGCGTGCAAGTTTTTATTCACACTTCTGTGTTGTTGCTGTTCTAAAGCAGGCTTCTGGTGTTCCGTGAAGATTTTGTTCTTTATAAATAAATTCAAGTCCTTAAGACAGACTGCCTGATTAAGGGTGCACTTAACTTAAAAACAGTAACTTCTTTCCCTTGTACAGAATAATTATAGCAAATATTTACCATGTAATGGATGCAAAGGGAAATGAATCAGCCAAAACCTTTTCTAGTATCTTGTCCATTCAGCATTGCTGTTTATTGCAAGCACAACTCCAAAATATGCTGGAAGTTGTACAGAAAGATAAAGAAACAGTCTCTGCTTGAAGAAGCTTAAAACCTAAATGGATCATGTACAAATGATGAGACATAGAACCCAACAAATTGAAAGTTAATCAACAGTAAACTTTAATTTGTGTCTTATTGGACTTAAAAATGAGAGGCACTTACTGATACTGCTTCTGTCCAAGCTTCAGTGAAGGGAGAAAGCTAAGGTATAGAGGTAGCAAATGTGCGTGCGTGCTTAAAGGGATAACTGCAAAGAGTCTGTTACAAAACTGATAGATCTCTTTCGATACTGATAATAATTTTAATAATATCTGGCATGTTAACTTTCCTTGGTAAATGAGGTTACAAATTAAAAATGTATTACCTAGATTGACAAGCAAAATGCTTCCTGATCATGAGACTTGCAGCCAATAATGTATGGTTGCTATAGCTCTTTGACCTGTACAGGAAAGCAACAGAATCTGCCTGACTAGGAGAAAGATTTGGACTGCCAGGCACTAGCTGTGCATATTTGTTTATTTCATAGCCAATATTTTTTAACATCTCCCCCACTGTGGCAGCATCAGGCCTTAGAGGTGCGCGCTTGTAAACCTATTTGCAGATGTTATTGTACGTGGTTTGTGGACTGCACAGTTTGATGTAGTATGCTTCTCTTCGCAGATGTCTTTGTCTGAAGGATTTGATTGAATGAGTTGTCATATCAGGAAACTCCGTAAGCCAATTTGTTATACTGATATTCCTGTAAAATACATGAGGACCGAGCCAAGAGCTGCTGTCTTCCAAGAGGTGTTTCAACAGTTCTGTCTGATAAATCAGATTGAATTGCATTCAGTAAGTGCTGTAGCTTGAATTTCCTTCCACTCTGACTTTAGCTAAGCTGTGAAGGCAGGGTTATACAAAATCCCATCACAAACTGCTTGGCTTGAAGTATGAGAAAATGGCAAGGAAAGAGAGAGAGGAAGAGGAGGATTTGTTTGATAGTTATTGGCTACGCAGCCTTTGGTCCTGTATATCTATGCAGAGTGTGTATGGCTGAAGTCTTAGAAAAATGCTCTGTGAACAGTAGGAATAATTAAAATGTCACCTATACAAAATTATGAATGGCAACAGTAGTGCCTATTGAAATATTCTTAATTATTGCCAGGCACCTGGCAATTTCATTCCTTTCCGCTGTAAAAACTACAGTATCTGAACTGACTATGCCTAGAAGCAGCAGGTAACTGTACGATGTTAGCTTATAGAAGAAAGATCAAACCATACCTGGTAAGGATATCACTAAATGGATTTTATACGTTATTGCCTTATCAGTATGTACTGTGAGGGACTGCAGTGCAGAACAGTGCCAAAAGCTGTGTAATTCTTTTGTTGCATCTGAATCAGAATCTGGTGGATAAAATGTGCCCAGTTGCAAAGTCCTGAGCAATGGGTTATTTTAAGGCTTGCTGACCCCTGAGGAAGCCTGTGAGTCTTGGCCCAGAAGTGGGAAGAGAAACAATTTACAAACCATCTGAGGAGCATGAAACTACTTTCTGTGTCTGCAGTTGACCCTCCTGATCCTTACTTGCTCTTTGCCACTGGCATCTGAAATGTAGTTTTGCAAAGAGGATCTAGGCCTGGGTAACCCAAAATTAACTTTTTGCATTCCACCGTGCGTGGGCTCGCTTTCAAACTGAAGTGCAGCACAGAAGTGCTTCAGCTTATTCAATGTTTTATGTACTGTAGGTAATTTTGATGATGGGTTTTTAAGATCAACAAGTACTTGAATAGAAGAACGTATTTCTGGCTTCTGCTATTAATCATTTTATGGCCTTAGATCTAAAATTGTTATTTACCGTTAGGAGGAATTCTGCTCATGATGCATGAAGTCTTTGCTGCCATAGCCATTATTTAGGCGAGGGTCACTCTCTGCCTGGAAGAATCCACCCTCACTTGGGCCTAATCCAAAAGACCTTAATACAGTTTATGTGCAGATTTTCTTTAATTTTTGTTACTTCGGGTAAATAATTAAAGCTGGCTAGGAATTTCACAACATGGATATTTTGGAATGAGAAGAAAATTGCATTGCTGAAAGTATGGTTTTTCAGCAAACACAAGCTGCAGTTTCTCTTGCAAGTGGAAGGCTGATTTGACTGTATGGACAGAATTAATCGGGTGACAAGGTGCTCACTTGGGATGTGGGAGATCCTGTCAAAGCCCTGATTGGAATTAATGAGAACGGAAGGTTGTATTTTGGTCTTCTCCATCTTGGGCAAGTGCCCTGAACACAGAACTATTTATTGTCCTTACAGAAGGATGAAAAAGGGATAGGTGAAATAAATCTTTCCTCCCCCCCCAGCTTTCAATTTCATGGATATTTTTGAAAAGCCTTTTTCCTCCCCTTAAATAGATGCAATTTCTGGTCAGATTTTAATGAGGTAAGACTTTGCATTTAACTCCCATCTTTTCACCAGTTTCCCACACATGTGTGTCATGCCCTACTGCTCTCTAGAATGAATTTTTACGTTCTTCCAGTCTCCTCCTGTTGTGGTCTTAATCCTGTTTATAACCGTATGCCACTGAAGAAGCTGTACATGTAATTAGTAATAATGATGTGGGCGGATTTTACCGCATCAGACAGGCCTTCCTTTTGTTTTGATTTCTGACTGACTTTCAGAAAAACGCTGTTTTCTTAAGTAAGAAAGATAAAGTTGAACGTATCTTAAGTGTGTTGGTAGTATCTTATCTGAGTGAGAGAAAAACAAAGATGTTCTCAGAGGATGTTGATAAAATGTAGACAGCTAGCTAATGTAAGTGGGCAAAATCCTTTTCCTTTAAATGGAGCTAAGGCAGATTATGCCAGCTGAATTTCTGGTGTGAACGTAGTTTTTTCCATTTATACAATTCTCCTGATTGTAAAAGCAATCAGAATAATTAAGCCTGAATTTTTGATGCTACATAAGAGGACCTACAGAGTTTTCCTCAGTGCATCTGTGCTTTCCCTGCACTCCTTACGTCCCAATGCTGATTGCAAAAAGATCATCTTTACAAGGGAAAATACAGTTTTGATCTTCTACGTCCATTTAATTTCTGCCCTCTCCAATGGGATTTCCAGCAGGTCTGCCAGGTGTGAGTTAGATTTTCTTTCATTATCAAGAATAAAGCAAACAACGTTTCATCGGTATCAGATCATCAAACAGCTACCATGTAGAAGGTACCCTGGGCTTTTACCATCTTGGGTCGCTGCACCCTAGTCACCCCACAGCAAAATGGTTTCTTTTGCTATAAAGCCACTCAGCGTCTCCTCTTTGCCTTTCAGCTCCGGTGAATAAAATCATAGCCCACATTTAGAGCTCATCTCTATTGACCAAGTCCTTGTCTCCCAGGCAGCCGTTGTTTGTAAAACTGCCGTGTGATAAATGGGAGCTCAGCTTTTGAGCTGTAGCCCAGGGCTGCTGCCTGAGGGGGAGATCTGTCGGTAGCCTGTGCTGCTGGGGAGGCTGGCAGGAGTGTGTGGGGAATGGCTCTGGTCCCTTGGCGCGGCTACCTGGGCACCCAAATTGAAGAAGGAGGCTTCCTTAAGGATTCTCCTCTAGAAGGGAAAGGCTTCAAAAAACGTTTGCCCAGCAGAAGGGTTGTTGGAGAGGCAGGAAAGGGTGGGCCCAGAACAGCAAAGCCACAGATGTCTCTCCAGTGGATCACTTGAATCGTGCCTAAGTCACAGGGACAGTGGAGCTTTTGATTAAGCCTTCCCTGAGGAATTGCTTTCGCGTGAAGTTTAAGGCAGGTACCTGAGCACAGCTAATACTTAATTTTCAATTTCTTCTGGTAGTGTAGCATCTGGAGGAGATGAGAGAAAAATGTAGCTTCTTACACCATCGGTTTTCATTGGCATCCCTCAGACACAATACATTGCACTCCTCCAGCCTCTGACCCTACTGTAAACCTTTACTGTTTCTCTTTTCTTTTCTACTGTATCTTTCTGATTTCTGCTGGGGATAAATAGATGGTGCTTCTAAGGACTGTCAGGTACCTGCTGAAATACCGTGAAGGAAGAGGCTGTGTTGGTGATCATTCCATTACTTGCAATGGGCTTTGGAAAGAGATGTGCTTTTTCTCTTGTACTAATTTGTCTTTTCTTCACATGTTTCAGCTGGACCTCCTTATGAATTTTCTTATCTATCCTTTCTTCACTCTTCCCAGTTTCTTTAGTACTTTGCAGAATTTGTTCTTCCTTCTCCTCCCCCTCCTCATCCACAGCCTCCTGTAACAGAGCCCTGTGACCAAGAAAGAGTTTTAGAAAAAGGGAGTTATTTTCCCTTTTTGCATTTAGTTTTCTCCTTTTAAACTTTTTTCCCTCATTTGTGGGATTAGAGTTAATTTTTCACTATCCTTGTACTTTCTCTTTGCTCACTGGAGTTAATTTGAAAACAGAATTTAGAAAAGCAGATATTGCTAATTGTTGCAAGAGTCAGTTGCCGGTCTCTTACTCTTCCACATGATAGGTCTGGCTTGGGAAATCCTGAGTTGGGGCTGGTGATGTCCTGTCGTCAAGAGCAGATGATAGCAGGATTGGATGCTTCTGTTACTCCTACATCTTCTCTAGAAGTTGGTTGCAATGCTACAGAAATAGGAGAAAGAGAAACCTTTGTAGCAGAAACATTTGTTTACTCCTGGCTGTTAGAGTTTGAAAAACTAATATATTCTACTTTCTTTTGGCCTTTTTCAACGGGAGCATCCTCTTTCTTCCTTAGTCTGCCCAGCCACCTGGCTTTTTTTAAAGAGACGTTTAAGTTATCTACATACTGAAGATTGTTTCCCCTTGTTCTTGACACTTCTTCTGAAATTTTATTTCCTTTATAGATGGCCTCTTATTTTCTGTCCTGTTGATCTTTGCTCCAAAATACTAGGAAGATGTTGAGTTTCTCCTTTCTGCTCCTGGAAGATGTTGAGAGGAGAGGTTGGTTTTTTTTCCCTTATTGATCTTTTAAATAACACTTTCTCTCCAGTCTATACAGGTTAGCTGATCAATGGTGTGGCACAACAGCTATAACGTGTGAGTTTGTAAGAAAACCACATGCTAGAAATGGTTTGTCTAGCCTACTCGCCAGACTGTTATGTACAACCTCTTCCCAAATAATCCACAAAACACCAACATAGTATTCATGGGAGAAAATCCAATTGACTCCATTTCTTCTGCACCATTAACAGATTAAGCACGCACAGATATTTATTTAGATCCCACAGCATGTTTTGTAACAAAGCAAACCAGTGGTGTCCTCTAAACAGCAATGACAACAGTGCTGCAGACCATATAGATTCCCCCACCATATGCAGGGTGCAATTCTAATCTGTACTCAGATCAGTCACCATGCTTTCATCCTTGGTATGCTTACAAAGGGTTTGCTTATAAAGTGTATTTTCAGTGCAGTGCTAAGGTATGCATTGTCCATATAGCTCTGAAGACTGAATCCTTTCTTTAAATTTTGAAAATACAGCCTTCATTTAACAATGTATTGGTTATCAGCTTTTGAAGAAGTGATGCTGTAAGATGAGCCCTTTTAAGGCAAGTATCATCCCTGAAAATCACCTCTGATACAGTTTTATATACAAGGTGAGAGCCTTCCAGAAGACTGAATCAAATTAATTAGCTCTAGCGATGTAGCACTGCTCCCATCTCACTGCACTGACAGCTGAAGGGAAAGGTACGTTCAGACTCCGTAGTGCTGTTACATTATTCTGCACCTCTGGAGGAGTCTCAAGGGTCAAACCCAAAGAATATCTCTGCTGTCAAAGGGAAAAATGGGCAGAACTTTCTGCTTTCTGAAAGTTCCTAATGCCGTTTCGCACTTTGACCCATAAAATGAGGGTTATTGCCGAGTTGTAAAGGGATACAGGCTTAGATACATTCTGCTGCAGATTTCACATTATTGCTGCCCTTATGCAGCTAATAATAAGCAAAGTTGTGGGAATTAGGACACTCTTGCGGTCAGAATCTTGCTGAGTGGCTTCTA
The DNA here is from genome assembly GCF_000690535.1 of Cariama cristata. NCBI lineage: Eukaryota > Metazoa > Chordata > Aves > Cariamiformes > Cariamidae > Cariama > Cariama cristata. Next base: position 57,494 of record NW_009608697.1, read on the forward strand.
AAATATGCTTCTATCAGCTTAAATGAATAGCTCCTGTCTACCCACTGTAGTTTAATTGGTGCGTGCTGCCTTCAGAACTGGCCTGGTGCTGACTGTATGGGAAGATATTTCACCTGCAAATACTAAATACACAGTCGGTGCACCTACTCATACCAAGGTGCAGGTTAAAATGCTTTCTCAGCCAGGGCTCTGAATATGGGTTGGAACAGGCAAGAACTGATGCAGAAGTTACTGGAAGTTCCTGGAAGAATGAAGGGAGAGCCCATGTGATGTTGGGGTGGTGTGGGTTTAGGAGAGGGTGTCATTAGAGTAACAGGAAGGTCTTTAAACTTCTTAAAACATATGGGAAAGAAAATTCCTTTCAGATTGAAGGGAAATAGTCAAGACTGAAGGATTCAGAACTTCACTAGTTAATGTTTTGTAGAATAAGGGCATCAATTTCAAATGAATGTGAATGTTCTTGATTTAATGCTCTAAATAAATGTATTTAGATACATACAGATATTAGAGGTGGATTGGTCTGTACATATATACATAGAGGTTATAAAAGTTACAATTTCAAAATTGCATCATTTCAGGCAGCCTGTGATTTTTTTCTTTTTTTCTTTTTTTTTAAGAAAAACACTTCAAAATCTAAGCCCAACCTAGCTTAGAAAAGCCTTTTCAGGATCCTTCAATGTGTTCCTCTTGTTGATGGTGGCACCTGTTAACCTCTGGAAATATCTGAACAGCACATCACAATATTCACTATCACAGATTGTGGTTATAGTCCACGTAATAGAGTTCTGTCTTTCTCAAAGGCCCTTGATTCTCTGCAGAAAGATTAGTGACCTCTGAAAAGCACTGTGAAAAGAAAAAGTTGTGAGGTGTAAGTCACTTAAGGTGCAAACAGCCCTGCATTGCCAGCAAGAAGGAAGGAGAGAATGATGCAAAATTAAAAGTTAAAGGATTACTTAGAGTGAACTTTTGAAAGCTAGACACACATTCTTCACTGTGTTGTACACATGTATGTATACAGATACCTGAATACCAATACATTCAGAGTTCATATGGTACGATTGGTCTTAGCCATCACACAAGCCCTAAAGGACAAATGAAGTTTGTCTTTGACATTCACTTCTATACTCAGATCTGGCAGAGGATTCATTTTTATAGGCATTTTTCATTTTCTGCACTTCTTGAGTGGTAACAACTCAGAACAGAAAAAAGCAGAAGAAAAAATGAACTAGAATGCATCTAGAATCATGTAACAGTCTCATTCGGGAAGGTGCTGTGTAGTTCTGAGGGAATCTGTTTCGGAGGTGGTTATGTGGTTGAAGGCTTTTCAATGGTGAAAAAAAACCCTGAGATTTTTGTCACTTTTTTTTTTTTTAATAAATAGGAGCAGAATAGCTCTAGGAGAATCTAATACCCCGAATAATTAAAAATGCTTCATGAAGTACAAAAGCCAAACGATAAGGAGACCTGCACTGTAAAGTACAGTAGAGGATGGATCATGAACAGAGGAGTAAAACCACAGAGATGATAGAGGGCCGTTTCCTCTGGCCAGAACAGTTTCTGTAGGGCAGGTGGAGGGAGGCTTTTTACCAAGATCTGTAATGACAAGGGGCAATGGCTTTAAACTAGAAGGGGGAAGGTTTAGATGAGATATGAGGAAGAAATTCTTCCCGGTGAGGATGGTGAGGCAGTGGCACAGGTTGCCCAGAGAAGCTGTGGCTGCCCCATCCCTGGAAGTGTTCAAGGCCAGGTTGGATGGGGCTGTGAGCAACTGGTCTGGTGGGAGGTGTCCCTGCCCGTGGCAGGGGGGTTGGAACTGAGTGGGCTTTAAGGTCTCTTCCAGCCAAACCATTCTATGGTTCCATGATTCTGTGAATACCCATCCTTGATTTATCAGGGGCACTGAAGGAGCAGAGAGAGAGAGAGAGATCTAGAGAAAAGGGCATGGTGCTCGGGAAATATACTGAAAAGCTCCCTCACAGCAGCTCAATACTGAAGGGTAGTAATAATCAAAATATTAAGCTGTGAATCACAGCCATGTAGCAGAAGATCTCAAGAAGATTTTCCTCCCTTTTTACCTGAACAGAACTGTGGTGTTATTGGACGACTTGGATAAGACCTGAGCACTTAATTGATTATTTTTTTTAATTCAAAAGGAAGGGAGAGTTAATGACAGACTAAAGTTGATAGCACTTCTCAAAATTTATTCCAGTGGGACTTGGTTTTGAATAGAACCTAGGAACTAGTTATGTTTTTTTTTTCTTAAGCATCTTGTCGTAATAAAGGTCAAACTGAAAAAACAGACGAGATTATGCCATGTCCACATTCAGTGGGCTCTCACAGGTTGTTGTGGAACAGGGAGCCAGCAGCCCTCTCAATAGACAGATAATTGCTGTATTGCTTTTGGAGTTAGTTAACTAATACATAGCTACTTTACTGGCAAACACCTTAAGGCCCATTTGCCAAGAAACCTGTAAAATACCTTCAAAAGACAAACCCAAAATTCATGGACTTAGTAGAAACATTGGTTTTGGCCCATACAGTTTCCCCAATGCCCTTCTCCCAGCTCAAGGGTCCTGCATTGCAGTCAGTAATTGCCCCTCTCTTTTCTCCCTGTCCCACAGGGACAAACAAGCTTTTGATCTGTCTCCTTCCTAGATTTGCTCTGCTTCACAGATGCCAGTCACACTCTGCTCAAAATCAGTTATCTAAATGATTAACATAATTAAGTTAAACTTGGTGCAATTGTTCCCAAATTGTATTTAGCCTGGGGGTTGTATTGGCTTGGAAGTGGAGCTGGTATTTCCAGCCCCCCTCCTTTTTCTTTTTTTAAGTTTAGTTATAATTATATCAGTTGTTTTCCTTTGATTTCTTTTTTCCTTCATAAATGAGAACTCTAGATCACTCGAATTCATTTCATGGACCTGTAAAAACTCAAGATCAGAGGTAGTGACTTGCCTTAAAAGCACAAAGTCCTTTTCCTCTGAGCAGTGCATGGAGTTACTGATGAGATTGATAAGAGTTTATAATGACTGATCAGCAGTATAGCAACTCAGCCAATGCGAACAATTACTGCTGTGGTCTTTAGAGCTAGCAAACATATTTTGCGAATGAGGTTTTGTATTTCTTTATGGGCAGAGAACAGGTTTTTAAATGTCTGTGGTTGAATAAAATTATGGCTTTTCCTAGCCGAACTGGCTGTTTAGATGAAGAAGAGCAAACAACATGAGTTTTAGAACGGTCACATCAGTCAATAATCCCCCTTTTTTGCCTCTCCTGTTGACACAGATTAGCATTAGCCTTGTTGTCCCTATTTTTCATAATTACTTGTCTTTCAAATACGTTTCTGTACCAGAAGTACCGCAGTGCTTCAGTAGGTCATAGTCCTGTTGTATTATAAACTGTACTGAGACAGTCCCTGACCCGACGTTCTGGTGATTTAAGTGGAAACCGCACCAAACTCTGGCGATTGTACTAGTGTAAGATAAACTGACATATAAGCAATTTGTGCAAAATCCCATACAGGGCATTATTTTTGTTAGCGTAGCCTTTTCAATTACAGGCAGATGGAGTGAACTCAAATAGCTTAATTTATATATGCTTAAGCTGTGTAGGTAGATGACTCTTTGCACTGATGGAGCAAAGTATCTTAAATTGAAAAATTAATTAGAAGAGCAGAGGGTTGCATTTAATCTCATCCTGGAATATTGCTGAGAATGAGCAACTGAAAAGGAGAATATGGAAGAGGAGGGAAAAAGAAGGACTGGAGAAGAAAATGTAGTGGCAATTTGAACTTGCTTTCTACTAGTCAGTTGCTAGTTCCAAATCCATTTGTTTGGGGTTTTTTTTGACATGTGAATGAAGCTGCTCATTATGCTGGCTGCCTGCTCAGTCAGGCTGGGCTTGTGTCCCCAAGTGCTTCTCTTTGGTGTTACTGGGTAGAACTTGCATTCAATTATTTGCAGTAATTTGGGGCACAACTCATCTTCTAGATGATTCTTCATGCCACAGGGATTGAAGTAGTTCCTTTTGTTTAGCAAAACAAAACTGAATTCTAATGAGAAAGTTAATGTATTGGAAAATGACTCCAAATGGAATAAAATCACATTTTACTAACTAATTAAATTTATTTTTCATCCTTTAACATAAAAAATATAATCATTTCCAGAGCCTGGTATTTCTTTGCTTTGAAGGCCTTTGGGGGATGTATTGGCACTCACTTTCTACCTTACTTGCTCTCCATTCAAAAGATTGTTTCAAATGCAGACCTATTTTCTCTGTCTCAAAGTTTCCTATACTTTTCTTTCTGTTGCCTGATTTCTTTGCATTAAGGACTCTTGCTTTCCTTTGCAATCTGTAGTACTTTTATGCTATAAATCGTTTTTCATTACACCATTAGAACATGTAATCTAAGTTAAATCAGTCAGCTGTCAAACATTTAATTTGAGTTTTCTCTGATTTTAAGTTCTGTCGGAGGGAATCCTGAAGAGTTCATGATTTTTGTTACATTTATTATAGCTTACCATTAGTTTTGATTTCATCTTCCAGCTGTTTACCTGGAGAAATAACATTGGATAAGAGGTCCATTGCGGGAGTCAGAACGGCCTTTAAGATACGCGTGCTTCTATGTCACCTTCTGGTCTACAAATGAGTGGCTTTTGGCAATGTTCTTACTGGGCCAGAAAGACAGCAGGTAGAACTCAGAAACGTACCAAACTTTTGCTTATTACATTGTACAGCAGTCACGAGAAAGGGTCCGAAAAAAAAATCAGTGCTTGCATTCAGCCAACATGCTGAAATTTGAACGTTCGGTTATTGGCCTGAAAACTTATCTGGGAGTCCTGTAAACACAGGCTTGCTATAAAATGTTCCTTGTTGCAGCTTTCTTACAAGTATTACAATAAAAAAAATCTTTCATTATCCTTTGTTTTCTGATGACCTTCAAATTTATTCAAAAGTTGGAAGATCATTGACAGGTGGTGTTTTTTTAAAAATACTACACAATTTTTTAAAAAAAACAAGGGATATATAGTTCTGTGGTGTTCAAACACAGACTGCTGTCTGAGTACATGACCTAATCTCTTGCTGATGACTGATGTTACAGAGGTGTCTGACTTGAAGAATTCTTTGAATTTTTTATCCAATCTTCCAGGCTTTTCTTGCTTTTTCTCATTTTATGCCCTGGCATCATAAACTTACAGAATGTGAACTACTGTGAGTGAAATGGGATGGCAGTTCTGGGTCTCCGTGCTGGTCCCTCTGATTTTATGGGCTTCCTGATGCCTGAGAAGGGATAGGTTCCCAAAGGCTGGGACCTGTCAGGGCTGAAGGCTTTCAGTTCCCATCATGAACAACATCATGGAAGGACTTGCCTCCAGGTGCACTTCCAGGACCTCAGCATGGTCTGGCCTTGCACAGACTTGTGACAGGGAGACCTCTCGGAAAGTGCTATTCAGCTCTCAGGCTTCAACCTCCCAGCTCTGTGCGGGAAGACCTAGAAGTCACGAGAGCCTCCAGGACAAGCAGGGTTACCAGTGAAACGTTATCAATAAGGTAATTTCATGAAGCGCTTAGATTTTGGTTAAAGACCATTTTTAATGAAGCATATTTTTCTAATTTACTCTTGTGCTAGACAGGTGCAGTTTTAGTTTTAGATTTACTAAACAAGGAACAAGTCCAAGGCTTTATTCTGCCTTTCAGAGTAAACAGTGTACTACAGAAGGTTTTAATGAAAATACCTTGGATTTGGTGTACTGCAAGACCCTGACTTTTTCCTCTTGTATCGTTTGTGTACACTGGCATTTAAAGATTGAGAATGCTGTTCCCTGAGTATATCTTTTGTAATCTCAGCTCCATTTAGGAGTATCCAATATTTAGGTTATTCCAAAAGAATACGGATAATGAAAAGAGATTTGTAGTATCTTTGGGTCTATTCACTTGACTCAACTGTTTTTAAGAAAAATGAATGACACAAAAGAAATCACCATGGGTATATTCAGACATAATTCGCCATGTCCCCAGCCCTTCATCAGGTTCAACCAGAGCCCTTTTGGTGTGAAAAGCTACTACAAGCTTTCAGATAGCTCTGCCGTTAAAATTATTGCTACCGTTGCTATTTCCAGTAAGATTAGCAAAATGTCTAACGCTTATCTGACCTTTATTCCATTCAATTCTTGGGGTATTCAAGTTTAGAGAGCCTGACAGGGGGAAAAGAAGAAAAGGCTGTGTAGGAATTTCACACCTCTTTCGTGAATATGACGGTGTAATAAATGTAGCTACGCATGACTTGCTGTTTTAATTAGTGGCCTGTTACGGTGCCGGTAATGAGCCTAGATGGAAAGAGCCCTAACCTAGCTATTATCGTGTACATTGGGCTGAACACTTCTCTGAAATGAGCTGAAGATTTGAGCAGATATAGTTTTTAAAAATTAATAATTAATTAGAGTAGTTGTTAATTAAAGTGGAGCGGTGGTGTTAAGTTAGTTGGCAAATCCTTTTTTCTAATACTCTAAGGGGAGGCATATGCTTTGGTTACATTCCCTGGTATTTAGAAGAGAACTTCCAAGCTTTCTTCATTAGCTGTTGTTTTTATTATGTGCAGTTTTCTACAAGAAAACAAGCCAGGAAAAGAAGATGTTAGCAGACGCAAATTGCCTCTGTTCCTTTCCACAGGTGTAGGTACCACAGACTCAGAGGTGTCTGAAACTTCAAGTGAACACTTTTTAACAGGATGAAGCACCATCTTTATTGCCATTTAGAGCTTTTTCTAACACCAGTGGGAATCTGTTAAAGAGCACCGTCTGATGAACGGTACCGTATCAGGGATTATTGCCAACTTATTAGCACCAGCCTGACCAGAGCTTCACTGCTAGCATGTGTGAGTAGTAATTTGTGTTCAGAAAGTAAAAACAGGGGAAGCTGTCGTGAGAATAGCGGGGTTCGGTTTTGTTGTTCAGTAGAATCACAGTGGTTGTTTCATTGATGCCTAACAGTCAGTTCTTCTTTTGAGAATAGAGTGACCAAGGGAAAGGTATTTATAATTTTTAAATTGATTTTAGCTCTGCTACCATATTAAAAGTCCCAGTAAAAATTTAGACTATGTTCTTAAGCATCCAGACTGTGCTAGACCCTGAATAAGGAATCTCAACAGACTTTGAATCCTAGTCACTAATTTTTAGTCCACTTTGTGCAGGTGACCGGAGACATCAGAGTTAGTTTCTACCTGTGCGTTTTGAACAGAATTAAGGGAAAAAGCTGGGAAAAAAATGAGCAGAGAGAGTACACAACAGAAAAAATTGAGCAGAAGTGTCTCAGAGAAGTGGTAGATGGATTTCAGTAGCAGCAGTTGTGACTGTAGGACCTCTTCGGGGAAGACGGTGGCTTTATGTAGATATCAATGCCAAAGAGCTCTTGTATTGAAAGAGTAAGTCATGAGGGTAATCAAGTCACTCATAATACATGAGCGCTAAGTAGCAGTTAGTATCTGTGTGGCAGTCCTATACTTTTTTATGGCTTTGGCATTTGCTTCTGGTACTTTGCCATTCTCCAAGAACTGCTGGACAGCTTTCTGGTCACACTGGTTTGCTCAACATTTGAGAGCCCTTGCAACTTGTCAGGAAAAAACAGAGATTAACTACAAAGTGTAAGACTTTACTTCTTCTTTAACTCCAGTTGAAACTAGTTGGATATCATGTAAGTAAAAATGTCTAGATTTGGACCAGCTACAGTGTTTGGCACTCTCTCGGAGCAGTGTCTTGAACATTTAAAGAATAATCGTACACACTTAAATAGTGAGAAACAAGGGTAGAAGTGACATGCCCAGGCAGAGCATGTAAGTCAGTGGAAAAGCCACAGATAGAATTGCTGCCCCGGCTTTCCCTTTCTGTCTTAGAATACCACTCATAGTTTTCAGGAAAAGAAGAAAAGACACCGAAGAAAAGCTGAACAGCGTTGTCAGTCCTGGTAAGAGTCTGTGGAGGGGGTAGAGAAAGAACCATCTCTTACTTAAGCCCCAGGGTTGATAATGTGAAATAATATTTATAGGCTGAGATCTGTACCTTGCTTTAGTTATAATGACATGGGACAGGTATCAATTAGAGAAAATTTCCATAACATAATTAAGAGATAACACTTCGCTGCTCTCTTTTTTTTTTTTTTTCTTTCACTTGAAAATTCTCCATTGATTTTAATTAAGCTTGTCTTGGACTCATGACCATAATCAATGTGAGTTTTTCTTTCCCCAATTTAGCAGCTAGCTTTGCTCATCAAGGAACTTTTCCCAGGTGTAACATGCTCTAGTTATGAAGTTTGATTCTGTGCTATTCAACTACTAGTTCCTGGAATGACTTAAAAATGCCTTCAGATTAGAGAGCTAGAGCATGAATAAGTATATTTTTTTCCAAATTAGTAACTGCATATTCTCAGTTTTCTTGCTAAACTCTTGTAAATTTGAATAATCATTCCAATTTTTGTCATAACAATTTGAGCAATTTACTTATTGTTTCTGGAATCAACATAGGTGCTTTTACTCTACCATAGTATATAGGATAATCCTGACAAAGCAATCATTCTGGATTGTTAGTTAAACCAAATTAGGTATGCTTGAATGCTGAGAAGAAAGTGTTCCCTTTATAAGGGATTTTTGAGTTCCCTTTGTAAGGGATTTTTGAGTTCCCTGTGAATGTTTGTGCTAAGACTCAGAATCTGATCCCTATTTCTGTAGTATCTTACCGTTCCTATAGCAGAAAGTAACAGGTACTGCCACTGACTTTCAGTAGTTTTCTTCACTTGGGTAATTTCAGGCAGTGACCCGTAGTATGGGCTCATGTCCTTCATGTCTGATTAAATTTAGCTAAGAGACAAAGGACTCACTAGATGTGCAGATAGTCAACAACTTTGTAACGGAGGGCAGCCTGCTAATAAAGCCGTTATGCAAGTAGTCCTCAGTCCTTTGGAATATGTGGTTATTAATTTCCTGATGGAAATACTCAAGAGCACTTATCTTCATAATCAGCGCCTCACAAATATGAACTCATTTCTTCTCACAAAGCTTTAGTAGGAGTTATTTTTTCAAGTAACTCAGTTTTCCAACTCCCCCCCCCCCCCCCCATACGCACAACATTCCACCCCCCCTCCCTGAGGTACATATTTCCATCCATGGGAAATTTCTTGTTGCTTAAAAAAATAGATCCTGGGAGTCTCTCACCTGAGTACCTAGCATGGGAAGTGTAAGAATAAATGGTTACCTTGAAAAATTTAGATGAAGTTACTTTCAAGAATATCCTTTAATTCAGGTACTTTTAAACTTCTGAATATTTGCTGTAACATTCTTTTATAACACGTAGTGATTTCAAGTTCCTTATGTTCACAAACTCAGTATTTGAATAATTTTTAATACATATAGTTTAATAGCACTGTGAAATAAGGAAGTACAGTTACTCCCATTTCACAGACTGTGAAGTATTAGACTCTCAGATAATGGATTTATATTGCTGTGGGACCAGAACTCCCAGCTCTGCTTGGTACTTCACTGAGCCATATCCTAAATTGCATCCAGTCTAACTTTAAGCACCTAGCTGAAGTGCTTCAGCAAGAAAAGCCTAATCTCACCCTTCGGTCAATGGATAATTAGAGACCTCTATATAGCACCATTTATTACATTTAAGGTGTCTAAATGCAAATTAAATGTAATGTTGTGTACTTACTTATTGCCTTTGGTTGCAAAGGGAGACTGTCGTCTTCCCTTAGATTTAGCCAAGCTTAGTACCTGAATTGCCTCGGCAAGTAATCCAAAACCAGCAAGGAAGATCGTGAGGAGTAGAGACTGACAGCCAGCCGTGGGCTAGAGCTATTGGTATGAGACCTTTGCTCTTGTCTTCTAATACAGCTTTTGTATCACCTAAGTATAAGGAGTCTCTATACCAGCATTGCAAAACAGATCTGTCTAAATAAAAGAGGAAGAAAATAAATCCCTGTGACCGTGACATACTTCTACAGACCCCAGAGGCTTTTTGATTAAGTACAACTGTCACCTACCAGTGTTATCTTTTCACTTTCTTTTTACTCATTAATCTCTGGTACTGCTAACAATAAGACATATTTAATGGGTACGTTAAGTCACTTGTAGCCCTTTATCTGCAGATTGCTGGCTCCTCTCCAGCTGCTGTAAAAGTGATTAAAACATGTTATCATCTCATGGCTGCTCAGTAGCCGGGACAGTCCAAGTCCTTCGCCAGTGTATGAACACCCACATCAGCCAGGCTCCAAGGAGTCTTCATCAGTTTCTACCAAATTCGGAGTCTGGCTATGACATGTGGAAATAGGTCAGCGATTCTGCATGCTCTGACTCCCATCCCCATTTCTGTCCTATATCCACTCTGTGCCTGGGACGAGCTCTTTGGTCCTCAAGGCTACTGGTCAAAGAACTTCTATGGACTGAATGATATCTAACAATATTTGTTTGCAAATCAGGAAAAACTTTACCTTTTAATAATTAGGGATGATATCTCAGTTGAATTTCACTCTGGTCCCACAGCTCTGCAGGTTTCATTCATTGTCTAGCATCCTACGGGCTGCCTCCTAGAGCTGCCATCAGGACGTGTTTGGTCTCATAGCTACTACGGTGAGATCAGAGATTTGAGGCTTCCAAGGCAAAGACATATTCATGCGTTGGATGGATCTTGGCTTGTGGCTCTTAGCAAAATGCTGGTTGAATCCAAGCTTCACAACAGGGAGGCTGGAGGCACAAAGAAACTCTCCTTAAATTGACATTTTTAGCATTTCCAGATTGCCTAGCATGAGTTCAAGAGAATGGAAACCTAGGGAGCTTTCAGAGAGGCTTGGCCACCTTAAAGAGGAAGGGCTTGATCAACTGGAGGAGTTAAAATTTCTGGATTTGTAGTTTTCATGACAAGAACCTGAGGATCTGGATCCTTATTCTGCTGGAGGAAAAACTGAAATTTCCCCTTTGAGCTTAATTAGAGTGAAATATTCTTTGAAATGTCAGAATTTCCTGTGAAAAGGGAATTCTAACTTTTGAGCAGCTTTACTGTAATTACCTATTCATCAGCTTCTGAACTAGTTGTAAAATGGCCAAGGAATGGCCTTTTTTATTACGGTTTTGATGTTAAAATTCGGTTCACTTCATTTTAGTCTGCCTTGGCTCTTAGAAGTGCAGTAATAGTTTAGTCTCTGCTTTGAGTTTTTTAATTTCTCTCCGACTTTCAGCTAAGGGAGGATGTACAGAGGAATCATAGTAGTTCAGGTGGAAGAAAAATGTGTATGAGCTGTCTGAATACAGAAAGTGTTAATTAAGAATATGCATTATACATACACCTTTTTCTAGAAGGCCACAAAATTGGTTGGCTGAAGCAAATGAATTTTTTTCTTTGCAGTGGGAGTTATGAAGCAGGATAGATTTTAGTGCTCAAAGTACCGTAGGATTAATTATAGTCCTAAAACCATCAAACTTTCAGGAAACAGAACCTGATCCTTGAAAAGAATGAATGGCTCCAAAGAGAGAATGCAATTTGAGTATGCTGGTAAGAGGTTGAGAAAGAATGGCTTAATCTTCTCTTAAAAAAAGATTCAGTATCTCACAGGATTAGGCTCCTTATTAATTATATGCATCTTGAAGAGTGAGTGTGAATTGAGATATGGCATGGTTGGGAGCAGGTAATATATTCATAGGTCTGTTGAAAGGCGTAAAGCTTAGTTTAAAAATAATTTAGATAAAGTTTTATTAATAAAGAAAAAGTTGAAGTGTTTATAACATTTACAGAAAACTTTTGGTATATTAAGTTAAAAAAGTTATTTTGCTTACTGAACCTCTTGACTATGCAAAGAAAAGCACCAGTGTTATTATATTCATTGAACCATAAAATGGGAGTCCAGCAAGTGATTAAAATTAATAGGTCAGCATGAAACTGGGATGGATGCAGAGGAAAAAGCCCAGGGTGACTAGCTGTCAAAATGCTGCATCTGTTTGTCAAGGTGAGTGGTGTAGCCCAAGTTTTTTATAATAATCTTCCTATTTGGGCTTTATGATAATTCATGTGCACTTGTCATCTTTAAAGTGCTAATTAGAATTAAATGGGAAATGTATAACTATTCTCTGTAACAATATAACAGGGAATATATTGCTAGTTAACTTCCACAAAAATTGTTTTCCTATTCAGTGGCGGTAGTTTCTTGAACTAATAAGGAAGGTGTAATAGATACGTTACGTTTGCATTAAAGACCTAGGTGTTCGCTCTAGATTTGCTAGCTTGAAAGCTGTAGAAGAGATCGTAGAGCCAAAGAAAACATACGGAAGAAGAAAAGGAAGCAGCTAACTGTGTGCTGCACTCGGTAGAAGTGAACAAAATGAAATAATGTGATCGCAGTTCCCAATGTTATCTGAATAGAGTGATGCTTTGGCAAATGAGACATATGAAACATCAGGCAGGAAGATGTGGTGGGTTGCTGCTTGCTTCATTTACATATTTTTTTTTCTGAGAAGAATGGTGGAGCTCCTGGGGATGATGAGTTTTTAACCATTTTGCTGCTGAATAAGTGACAGATATGGCTATTCCACTGCACCACACTGTGCTACTGAATCCTAGGGACCACTGCTTTTGGTGGAACACTAACGCAACATCTGCAGCACAGCAGGGAGCAGGCTGGGCCTGAAATGATGGCCAGTGAAACGATGATACTTTGCTGCAGGTTCTGATCCTTATTAGTAAGTATTTTGGAGTCCTAGCTCATTTACCTTTCTCATTTATGACGGTAGACAGCTTTCCTATTTCTGTTACACCTTGTTGTGGCTAAGCCTTACATACATGATGTCAGTAACTCTCTATATCTCTTTTGCATTCCAGGGACTTCAATTAAACTTTTGGTATGAATACATATATTTTGAGTTAAAATGAAAAAGCATTGGATGGAAACGGAATGTTTTTAGATCATGTTCTAAGTCAGCAATCTGAAACAGGCACTAAGTTGTAAAAAGCCTGACATAGTTTAATCCCTTAGTAACAAAAAAAGGTGCACAGCTGCATGTCTGAGTTTAACTGAATTCAAATGACAAGACTGAATTCTCATTACCATTAAGCAAGTATGAGTCTGAAATAACTTTCCTGACAGTGTTATTGTGGATTTATACTAGCATAATAGAGAATTGAATATGGATTTTGAACTTAAATCCTCTCACTTAAATTTAAAACTAATTTACCTGAGCCTTTTGCTATACCAGTTCTTAAGTCTGGACAGCTCATGCTAAGTGCATGATCCGTCAGAGTGA
>NW_009608697.1:70782-87374 GCF_000690535.1 Cariama cristata
TACTATCTGGAAACTAGGCAAGGATGCCAGGCAAGTTTACAGATGTGGTTAGTACTAACTTAACTCATGTTGAAGCCTTCTCTGGACACGCCTGCAGTATGTCTTGACTCCTTTTGAGCCACCACAATATTCCTTCATAGTGCAACAAACTGCCTTCATTTTAAATCATGTGTATTGCCTTCCATAACAAACCACAGACTGTTGGTGTTAGCAGGGTAAATGGTGATGCATTGATTATTGGTTTGACCTAATTAACTCCATGATGTTAAACAACAGTCACTGGTAGAAATAGCTCACAAGTCTGTCTTTATTAAAGTATTTTGATTCAGATCCTGTAAAATGGTATTTTGCTCTTGCTGTGCATTTTCCACTATAATTCTTAGGAATTCATTCAAATTCATCTTTGAACCTGAGATGCCACATTGCACTGCTGGTAGAAGGTAGGTAGGTATCTCTTGAGGCACAAGTCCTAAAGTCTTCCTTTTACCCTAGAGGGGTTTCGTAACTGCACAAATGGTCTTCTAAAATACAAGAGGAAAGGCTGTGTGATGCTTTGAGGTGCAAAGCTGTAGCCGACCTTACCTTTTGCATGGCATGCTGTGCCATCTTGATGGCGGGCCCCTTGCAAAACCCTGCAGCTGTGCAGGAGCACGATGACCAACTTTGTTTCGGGAAATTCCCCCCTATCATTGTTGGGAGTGTTTCACTTTGGAGGAAACGGGAAGACCTCAGTGTAGCTGTGGAGCTGCCTTAGCTCATAACCTTGACGGGATGATTTTGTAGGCAAAGCAATAAACCTACTTTTGTTAAAGCACTTGACGTCAACATTGGTAATGAAGAATGTGGCCCTTCATCAGTATTTAATCTTCATTATCCAGATGCTTGATGAATGCCTATATATATATCTGTTTATATACTTACGATCATTATATTAAGGATGCTTATGTTAATGTTCCTTACAGATGTTAAGGAGCTCAGAAAAGGCTTACCCACAGCTTACCTACAACCTGTCTGAACGATTGTCCTGTTTATTTTCAGACGTGTTTTCACTTATCGCCGATTTCTGCTTTCTTCCCTACCCTTGCAAATCCTGTCTTTATAAATCATCTAGGAAGGTACAATATTATCACTTTATCAATTTAACTCAGATGCAATCCATTGTACTATACATGGGGACAAAAATGTATCAATCAGAGCTGGTCCTTTCAGGTATGCATTACTCTCGACACAGGCTTAATGAAGTAAGGGTTCATTAGGAAGAGGTAAGGTAATTAGGAAGAGAATTATCTGTGACTTGCAAAGGGAGTTTCCAAACTTTCTCATTTTCTTTTTACAGATTCAGAATTGATAAATAAAATAATTTTCTGACTGGGAACATTATGCTTCTCTGAAAAATAATAAACATGTGGATTATATTGCTATAAATCTATGCTTTATTAAGGGTAAAAAGAATACTGTGTAATTGTGTAGTTAATTTTGAATAGAAATCACAAAATCATTTGCAAAAGTGACTGTGTTTTGCAAAATGGAAAGTTAAGGACAGACAGGTTAAAGACCTGAATTTTGGAAGTGTGGAGCATTTAGAACTCCACTTGAAGTCGCGGTGAGTTGTAAGTGCTCAGCACCTCTGAAACTCAACCTTGTCCAAGTAGTCAGCCAAACTGAGAGCAGAGTTCAGATTTCTTCACCCTCTTGTTAACACTGAATGCCTTAGACTATATGGATGTTCCAATATATGTTTAATTACAAAAACAGTAATTACAAATCCATATGGTAATTGGTTTTAGTTCCCTTTGATGAGGGTTGCGCAGAATTATGGGTAGGTGCCAAGTGTTTTGGGAGGTCATAGGCGGTCTCGTGGGGCTGTCACCATGGCAGCACTGATGGATGCAGAATTTCCAAGCAATGGGTTTACAAAGGAGAGGGAAAAAGAGGACTCTTATGCATTATGCAGGCTGTCAATATCTGTTCAAACACAAGGAATACAGATGAAATGCTTCTTAATAAAGTTAGTATTGTGTTGTCTCAGCCTAATAATGATGCACTAAAAACTATTGATTAGCAGCTGAAAGCTGGAAGTAAAGTCAAAGCAGGGGGTATGTAACTCTCTGCCATATCCTAATTTTCTTTGTAGTTGCTATTCTGTCTGTGACTGCTGCAGTGTGGCTGCACAGCTAAGGAAACTAATATTGGAAAAGTGCTATGCTTGTGATTTCATTTGTATTTTAATACTGAGCAACTGGCCAGGTCTTCAAGCCACCACTTAGTTCCCGCTGTGAAGGTTAACCATGTTTAGAGGTGGGCAGGAACTATTTGACAAAGTCTTGGTCTTCAAAAGCACCAGTTTATTGAAGCCCAAATATTTACATGCCTTTATAAACTTTCAGCAAAACTCAAGTGTGAGAACCTTCTGAGTTTTCTGATTTCCAGGAAGATGTACTAGGTGCATTGCCTCCGAGTCAGATCAGACTTCCAGCCTGATTCCTGCTAGTTGGGAGGTGGGGATCTGGGAGAGCCCGAGGGCTCCAGGGAGGGCTCTTGTAGATTCAGCTCTGGCTTTGGAGCTGGAAGCTCCAAATTCCCCTCCCGAGAGGGGTCTCAGGGCTCCCAGGTCGCTGATGGTGCAACTCTGGAGCTGAGGGACTAGAGAAGCATCAGTAATGTTGCTGGGGTCATAGTTCCCAGACTTGCTGGGTTGCTGCTCCTTGGTCCAAGGCTGCTGCGAAATCTGGTGGTCATCCCTGTTATTTAGATGCTGTGGTTTGATTAGAATAAATGGTATTTTTTCTCATTCCCTGAGGAGTTTCAAAAAGTCAAGTTTCCGTTTTGTGTCAGAATAGATTGTGTCATGGTTCTGCATGCAGATCTCCCGTTTTCCTCTAAGCAAGGTTTCTCTGTTCTGCCGTCCGCACTATCTGCTCGGGGGGAGGAAACGAGGAGAGCAGTAGCTTCATCTTTGTAAGTGGGGAACTCCCATATCACAGTGAAATGCAGCTCTCAAAAAGCAATAAAACAAGGAAATGGACAAGTCAGCTGGAAGCTCCCATTTGCTGGCGTCGGATTTGGAGGTTCCCCGCGCTGAAGAACAGGTGCAAGCCCCAGCCGTAAAGTGTAAGGAAAAACTGGCACTGCAGAAAACGTGCTAACCTTTCCCTTTTCATATTTTATTTATTCATTCAAGACTACACTTGTCAATCTGCAATGTGTAACTTTTGTTACTGTGAATCTAAATGGTGACCATAATGTTTTCTTTGTCGTTTTGCTTCTGCTGCTTTAGATTCTACTCTTTTGTAGTGAGCTCTCTTTATATCTCTAGAGACCAACCAAGGATTGTTTATCTGAGATCCCCTATTATAAAGATAATGTGCAGTTTTAAAATGCACTGTATTTAGAGATATTTGGACCAGTGATTATCTACACATTAAAGTCATAAAAGAGGAAAATTAAGAGATAAACACTGCAGGAGGTATATAAATGGATACTTAAAGGCTTGAAAATGGTCTTTCTTGCTTTCATATTCATATTTCTTAGCATTTTATAACTTACAGCTGGCAAAATAGTTGTCACAGAATGTTTTGCCAAGAGTCAAATCCATCTAACCCTCTGACCAAGCCTCCTAAACTAGTAAACTTTAAGTCCTTAGAAAGCATATTTGGCAGGGCAAAGGCTTTATTGGTTCTTTTTGCTTCTGTGCACAAAACTGTCACTTCTCTTATTTGCCTTTCTGTCTGTCATACGTTCTCTGAAATTTAATGGATATAAAGCTAATAGTACAGGATTTATTTTTTTTCTTCAGTAAAACCTTGGAGTATCAAATATAATTGAATGCTCTAATCCTGGATATAATGTGTGTCCTCCTGTGAACCGGGATGTGGGTGTGTTGGAGATAATGTTGGTTTTCCCACAAAGTAAAGGAAACTAACTGTTGGTCTTTCAAAGGGCTGCTATAGATACTTGGATTTTGAAAAGAACCCCACATGAGTTTATGGAATCACAAATAGGACAAGACGGGATTGCAGGGCTTCATCCCCTCTGTCTCTTGGGTATGATACAGAACCAAACAGGCTCACTCTGCTCTTGATAGGTATTTGCCTAGGGTGCTCTGGAAGCCTCCAAGGGTGGTAATTCTCCAGTGCTTTCATGCAGTCTGCCTCATTGCCTGACTGTCCTTGCCACTAGAAAGTTGTATTTCCCCCCTCAGTTCTTTTTTGCTTGTCCCCTGCTACTTTTTAAGCCTTTATTTCTCTTTCCATTCTCAGAGTGGACAGGGAAATTAAAACATTGCCTTTCTTTTTACAACTGCCCTTTATATGTTTGAAGACTGTTATCCTGCCTCCCCTCAGTCTGAGCTGGGTCCTGATTTGTCTCCAGCTTTTGATCAAGTTTTCTCGATCTGATTATTCTTGCGCTTTGCTTCTTAATACCTTTTGGTAGGTCCCCATCTTTCCTGAAGTACCATGCTCAAAACTGTGTACCGCTGCAGGCTGGGCTTTACCCATGCACAGGTGAGCAGGAGGTTGGTTAACTTTGTGTATCTCACAGATGCTATTCCTCTTTTAGACAGTCCAGGTAGTATGAAACGGTTGGCAGAAAAAAAGGACTTTTGAAAGGTCAAATGTCTTTCACCTTTCTTAAACGAGTGGTCCGTCAGACAGCATTGGGCTAATCGCATGAGTAAGACATGGAGGATTCTGCCTTCAATAAATGCTATCATTTTATGTCATCTCAACATTTTAAAATACGTTAAGGGAGTTTTAATGCATTTTTCTATCTGATTTTAATTTAATATAGTTTCACATCTGGCTAAGGAGAGATAAGTATGCTGGTTATTTCAAAGTTTACAAAGTTGCTAGGTCAGTATTTTGCAGCCAGGGTTTCCTAATAGTCATCATAACACCAGACCTCTAACAAAGTGGAATATGCAACTATAATCCATGGAGAATCGTATTAGCATTTCTGCATTGCTAATTCTGACAATGGTAACATACTTCAATTTGATAAGAATTTCATTAATGCAGCATGGGCCTGTGTCCTAGTTTCACATTGCTTTAATATTAATGACAACATGCCTGAGACTAGATCACATTTAAATGTCAGTAGATTTGGTGGGTGGACTAAGATGAGAATAAATTAGTCACATACAAACAAGTGCATTAATGATTTTCTGTAAGACTTTTAACTTTTGGGAATGGCACTTGTATACCTGACAAGAAGCACTAAATATGTCTGGCAGGAGAAAACTGCAATATGGCTGATTTTTTTGCCAATCTACAGGAGTAACAGATGCCTATTGAGCTTTCTTATGTAAAGGAGTAATTTAAATCTAACCTCAGACTGTAAATATCAAAGATATTTTAAACAAAACGGGCTTTTTTATCAATTCAGGGAAAGGTCACCTATAAATATTTCATTAGCCAAATTCATTAATTTCAATTACACATAGATTGAATCTAATCCAATCACTCTTCATCTCAACTACAATTAAAATATAAAATGGGCTGAATCCACTCTGGGATATTCGAAGCCGACAATTACTGAAGTAATATTTCAAATGAGTTTTCCTGTGCAGTGTTGCTGTTTATATGAAATACACTGACATTAATAAGGACAGGTCAATTTAATTCCTATTCAACCTTGCTAGTCTTATAAAGATGTGTTTGGCCTGAATATGAAATTTGGCCCAGTTTTTTTCCCAGGTCCCTTTGATGTAATGGTATACAGTATGCAAAGAGAAAAGCAAGAGAGTGATACAAAGATTTTCTGTGCTAGAAAATCTGACAGGGAAGATGAAATACTGTGAATGAAAGACATGACAGGCTTCTTTCTTGTACTCCTCCCAGCCCCCTCTAACTGTGTTTTTTGTCTGAATGAGTTATTAGCTTTTCCCCGAGTTCCCTTCATCTGAGTGACACACTGCATGTATAAGATATCAGGAATGTGAAGGAAAATGTAGAATTAGCCTATTGAAATTATGCATCTGTGTTCAGGGTTTTTTTTCCCCATGTTCAGATTTCATGTTTAGATTTTCTCAGCCTGCCTGTCGCGTGTAGCTGTCACTGAACTGTCACATACCATTGCCTGGATAAGTGTTTTAATTAACGCTTTGTGCCCAAGAAAGTGGGAATTTTGAATGTTACAGTTTTGAGAGGACCGGCTCTGGACTGTAGGTACGTCCCCAAAGTGCTCAGCTGACAGCTGGGGGGAGGCTGTGCTAGAAGCCATCTGAACTGTTTTTAAAAAGAAAGAGGTTATTCATTTTCAAAGATATTAAATGTAATACATATTGTCTTCACGTATCGCTTAAAACAGTATTGAACAGTCAGTGGGATTATAAAAAGTGTGCTGGAAAATGCACTGAAGTCCATGGGAGTCTCTCCGTTGGTTGAAGATCGGACCTTTAATAAGAACGTTCTTGTTCTCTCGTGGAGGAAACATTGACCTCACCCTCCGAAATGTCGGGTTTGGTGGGGCTGTCGCTCTGGGATCCAGTCCTCAAGTGAATGGAGCCGATGTGCTGCTGTATCATAAACTCGGATTTAATAAAATCTCCTTGCTCCATGAGTATGTCGTAGCATTGATTCCTGGCAGGAATAAGACATACATAATTACTTATACACTGTGGGTGAATAGCGTCAGGCTTCCACTTCCAAGGTGACATTAGCGCTGCATTTCATTTAACGTGCAGATGTACTCCTGAGAGAAGATGCACCTCAGTTTTCTGTGCCGACATTGTAACCGATGAAGCGGGCACCAGCGGCGCGGTGAAGGGTTCCTGGTCTGTCTGGGAACCATCACGGTACTCCAGACAGTGCTAACAGTGACTGGAAATGAAGTGGGTGAATGATGGTCGGGGTGGGCTCTGCCCTCAACCGGTTGGATTTGCTTGTCTCAGGAGCCAGCTGGACTTTAAACTTCTCATACAGCTGTTAAGGAGATCCTCTGATGCTCTCATTCCCACCTTTATTCTGACATTTCTCTGTTGTGCTTTAAAATGAAGCCTTCATTGTCTTTTCAGTGATCAGTTTTGATAGAAACATTTAAGTTTGCCAGCAACATGGTCTGTAAAGACCCGTTGGGTAGGACTTCTTTTATTGCTGAGCTCCGAGGTGCAAATATCTTCTTATACTCAATGACTTGTCTTGCTACATTCAGAAATATCCGTAGAGAATGAAAACAGTTCCAGACGTCTCTTCCAGCTTAATGTGTTGATCAGTTATGTGCAGATAATTGTAGCAAGGTAGTCGCAAATGTGTGGGCTGATTGTGACATTAGTTTCTCAGTAGAATGCTGATTTTTTAGTCTTTTAGAATTAGAAAAAGGGCCAGCAGTGATGCAAAGGAGAAAAAAAAATCACAGCAGTCAGCTCAGCCACATAAATACCTTAACAACTCTATGCTAGTATTGTGCAAATCTTGACTCAACCAGAAAAGTGTAAAAAGTAAACACGTAGTATGCTATGAGAAGTAAATTAAATTTAAAAAGATCAGGTTTAGTATTTCAGAATGAGATTAGCACAGGGAAGAAGAATTTTAAATATGACTAAAAGCTAGCTGCTATGAGTTATTTACTTGATTTGGGATGTTGAGGAGAATGTGATATTAATCTTTAATATAATTTAAATGTTGGGGAGGGAGTTCAAATAGTTATGGTGCTATTGATTGTGCTGAAGAGTGTAGAAAACAGAGCTTTATCCAATATGTAAGTCTAAAAACATGCTTAGCATAGTTTACAACTGCTGCAATTATATTTCTGAATTACTTGCATGCGAGGAAGCTGAGTTGAAAGACTCTCAGTCATTAGCCTAAGGCTGCAGTATAGCTGATACCCTTGTAACTGTTATTTTAATGTGTCTAAAGATTTTTCAATGTGTATTCTCATTGGTTTATAAAAACCTCTTTTTATTTAAATGCTTACTGGTACAGTGAAAAGTGCGATAAGGTCTCAGTTACATGTCTTAGGTCTAGAAGACTGGTATCTGCACAGTGTGTTTGCCTACAAACATAAACCAACATAATGTTTGCCCTTGGTCTAGAGACATCAACACTTGAGATAATTGGAACCATTAAGTGTTTCAGTTAGAAGCATAGATTTAAAACTAATTACTCTAGGCTGAAAGATTATTCTATTGATGACCATGATAAGAAAATTACATTTCCTTCACTGTGTTGATGATTTTGTTTCTTGTGTAGTTGAAGGCTCCAGCTCCAGAAAAAGAAAAGCTCGACCCTCCCAAATATTTGTTGATAATCTGACTATGATTCATGAACTGACTGATTCGTACTTCAAGGGCCTGGAATTATGGTCAAGCCTGGGCAGTCTCAGATTACAGAACCGAGATGTATACAGTTCATCTGCAGTTGTACATACAGAATTTCTTCTCTTCTGAGCGCGGCTTTTGTCTGCATAGTTTACTTATATATAACGGACAATTACTCTTTTGAAATCACTTACAGATAAAAAAAAAATGCAGTCTAACTGACAGAAATATCCTTTGAGCGGAGTTTTTTATTGGCTGAGTTGCCACATCCACCTCAGTAAATTGCCTAATCTAAGTCATTATCAAAATCCAACATATTTAATTTTTAATCTAGGGTACATCTTCAACTGAACATAGAAAATTCTGAGAAGATTATTGATGCGTTGCTAAAATATTGACAAAGTAAATAGATATGCCTCCTTCTTCCCCAGCTAAAGGGCCTGATGAAAAGCATCAAGGTGAGAATGGGGAATCCAAGATTCTTGTTGTTAGTCAGTTAGTGTTCTCACTGACTGTGAGAAGTTGTTGACGCTATCCGTCTGAGAGATCCACGCTAGTCTTTGTTTTAGAGTGCTTAAACTTATGTAGTGGAAATACTGGTTAACAGAGCAAGTGGCCAAATCAGTGTGTAGGAGAAAGTATCTAGAGCAAAACCTACACATTTGTCTAGTCAGGGATGCTCATTTAATTATGTATTGACTTAAGCTGAGATATTCAGCTTGTTCTTGATACTGAATATCACTTTTACACCTAAGGGGCTATGACTGTTTCACTGTGACGCAGTTTCTAGCCTGCTGAATAGAGTACTCTTGGGGAAACAGTCCTTGAAGCCCTGTGGGCGGAAGGGGGAGTGGAGTGTGCTGCTTGTAAATTAAACAGTTTTTCCTGTTCTGGATACTGTTTTGAGTCAAATCATATTCACCAGTATATTTCTGAGAGCAGGACCCAGTGAAGGGTCTCTAGAAGGTGTGGTAAAGCACTACGTGCATTATTTTGAGCGGGACTGCGGTGGGGTTATATGTAAGGAAGAACTTTTATGTACAGGTCATGCCAAGCTGTTCAACGCTGACAGAACACTGGGGCACATTTATCCCAGAACTGAGCTTTAGTCACCTGAGGAATTTTACTAGCAAAAACTTAGATGATAAATAGATGTTCAGAGTATCTTACACCCGGATTTCAACACCTAAGCTTTGTAAAAGAACAGAAAAGTTCTGTTTATGTTATTCATTCATCAGGTTTCTGTTCCTGGTTTTGATCAAGCAATGCTGGGTGAAGTGTCTGAGGTAGAAATAAGTGTGAGAGACAGATCCTAGCAAGTTGAGGAGTTTAAGTCACATTTCAGATGAGTAAGAAGTGCACGTTCTGGGGTGTTATTTAGACAGATGACAGCCCTTCTGGTAATGGTCTTTTGAAGGGATACAGGAGGAGGGCTGAGGAATACCCATCTTGTGTTTAAGCTTCATAACTGTGCAGTCAGTGATGGGTCATTGGGTCTGAAATGAAGCAGTGACGTGTGCTCGAGAAGAGGGAGATTTGGAGTTGTAGACCCCAGGTATGTGTGTACTGAGGCTGAAAGCAGAAACAACCTGGAGAGAGGGATGATGTTTTCATAGCCTTGATCCGCACAATTTCTTTTGTTCCGCACTACAAAGTGTTGCTGACCTAAGAGGCTGCAGGGTTAGATCATTATTTGTGGAGTCTAATGGTTGATATTCTAGGTTGCTGTTCATGAAAAAGTTTTTATGTTCTAGAGGTAGCAGAAGGCAGTTCCTTATTCAAAGCCCTGGTTAAGCAAGAACATCTTTTGTTTCCACTGTTCCACTGTGTTAATTATCATGTTTTGTTTTGTGATTTCTCAATGGGGAAACTGAGCATTTCTCTTTGGGTTTGGCTGAGTGGTCAGTGCTCTGTGTAACTTTTGCTCATCACCAACACCTGAGCTCTCTTCCATAGCCAACATGGCTAATGTTTGTCATCTATTTCTGCAGCGGTTTCTTTATCTTCACCCAATGAAGCCTGGAGTCAGCAGTATCTTTCACTGATTTTGCTGTCCATGGTGATTGAAACCTGCTAAAATTTTTATTTTTAATGAGGTTTCTTAAAAGGTACGTATTGTGTATGTGCCAGACAAGGTGATGTCAAAGCAGCATTCTCTGTTCTAGGAAGAGAAAACAGTAAGACTTGTGACTTTTCATAACTGTTCAGAAAGTTCATGACCAAATTCCCAGTGACATTCCCAGTCTAGATGAGTTTTTTCTCCTCAGCCGTCCTTTGTGCCACAGCAGATGCTGTCATTAAACACAATTGTCATCTCGCAGTGTTACATCTTCTTAAAGTTGAAGGGACAAGGTCTTGTACCTGATTTGAAATTTCATGGAAATCAGTAACAGTTAACAAGAAAATTACTTGATTGGCTCGTAGTAACGTACTCTGCAGAGGAGATGTGTTGTAGTGATCTTTACTAGTTGACAATTCCTAAGCATCAAGGGCTGGATGTCCATCTGCATCTCATTACCATGGTCCAGCCAAGATAAGTCATGTCAAGTCATCCATGTTACAGTGGCAAATCCTGCATTTCTAGGAAAGATGAAAAACGTTATTTGCTGCTATAGGAGAAGTTAGCTTCGGGAAAGAAACTAGGAGTGAATAAATGAAGGGCTCGGTATCCAAAAGGGTAACCAAAAGAGACTGTATTGTGTCTTCTCTTTCTCATGACCATAGCAGTCTCATTTGGTGCAGGCTGAGCAAGGAAATTTAAGAACTTTTCTTTTTCTACTTTCAAATACTTTACGCTCTCATTATTTCTTCAGAGAAGTTCTGTACTTTTATTCTGCTTGTGAAAAAAACAATACTAAGACGAAGAGCAATGCTCCCCAAGTTATTTTGTGTTTCTGAATGTAGTATCTAAATGCTCCACAGAATTTGAATAAAGCCACTGCTGTCTACATTGAGGTTGTTACAAAAGAAAATGAGAAACTCTCATGGTCTTGGTGTTGAAAGCCTGCTTCTGAAATTATGTTAGTAATTTATAAATAAGTATGTAAAAATGCTAAAAATTATATATATGATTGACTACCTGAAAATAAATAGATATTTCTGATTTTTAAATATATCTGTAAATACATTGGACAGTGTTTGTTGGAGAACATCGTGTATTATACTTAGTATCATTCTCCAGTCTTGCCAGGCAGGAACTGAATGCAGGTTCAATGAGATTTAGTGCCCTGTCACTATTACTTTGGGGAAGGGATTCAGACATCATGTTCTCAGCCGACTGCACCAAGTCATTGTAATTTTTTCTATCCTATTTAATAGGTGGAAGGTAAGAATAAAAGCAGGTGGGACCACCTACAGTGAGAGGAGCCGTCCCTTAATTTTACTTGTATCAGGCCTGGAATTTGTATTGGAGTGAGAATAAGGGAAGTAAATTCCTAGGAATTTGTATATGATACAAGATAAGCAGCAATATAGAAATAAACAAAACAAAACCAAATGCATTTCTTTTACCAGACTGACATTCATTCACAATAAATGTGAACTTCTCCACTGGTGACTCAGGTTGGCATTAGTTGATGATACAAGCATGTGCTGACCAGTTAGAGAAAATCAGCAGCCATGGCAGTGGTAGTCTCCATGGTGACAGAAGAGCTGACAACAGACCAGCGATTTAAAATGGAGAATAATGCTTTTTGTTGCTTTTAAAAGAAAGGAATGTCTGTGACAGTTTGAACAGTTTTGAATCTCTTTTTATTCACCTTTGGAGAACTAAGCATGTGGGACAGCAGTACTCTTCTTTTTTTCTATCTTTCCTACCTCTCCTCCTCCTCCACATTTTTTTCTCAAGGCCTTGTCTGGCCACCTGCTTGATGCACTTGTAGAGCACGATTCACTATTAGGTTTCAGATCATCAGTTAAAAGACTTGAAATGGTTTCTAATTTGAGGAGGAAGTTCTCTAGAAACAATATTTAGGCTGTAATTGTACACTTGTGGAAAAAGTGAGAGATTTTAGCCAGAGCTGTCAAACTTGGGAACCTAGAAATAACTGCTTAAATCCATCCTCAAGCATGTTCAATATTTGAAAGTATTTATGTCATGACCTAATACAGCATACTTTCTGCTTCTCCAAGGGTGTTTTGTTAGAAGCAAGGAAGTGAGGTGAAAAACCTGTGTGCACAGCTGTTTATCATGACACCAGTAGGTTCACCTACTGGTGTTCTTACTTCCCACTTTATCTGCTCACTCCAGTTCTGGCAAGGATTAGAGACATTTTTAGTGGACGTTTCCTAGCCTCACCTAGAAAAACCTCCTGGAAACGGTTTCCAAACACCTCAAGGACAAGAAGGTGATTGGGAGTTGTCAGCATGAATTTACAAAGGGGAAATCATGCTTAGCCAACTGAATAGCCTTCCACAATGAGGTGACTGGCTTGGTGGACCAGAGGAGAGTAGTTGATGTTTTACCTCAACATGAGTAAGGGTTTTGACACTTTGTTCCATAATATTCTCATAGACAAGCTGACGAAATACAGGTTGGAAAAATAAAGTGATCTGCAGTGAAAACTGTTTAAATGGCTGAGCCTGGAGAGTTGTGATCAGTGACACAAAGTCCAGTTGGAGGCAAGTCACCAATGGTGGCTGGACTACTGACAGGGGTCAATACTGGAGCCAAGCTGTTTAACATCTCCATTAATGACCTGGACGCTGGGACGTAGTGTACCCTCAGGAAGTTTGCAGATTATGTAAAACTGGGAGGAGTGGCTGATGGAGGAGAGGGAATGTCCTGCTATTCAGAGAGACCTGGCCAGGCTGGAGAAACGGATGGAGAAGAATCTGATTAAGTTGAACAAGGGGAAATACCAAGTCCTGCATCTGGGGAGAAATAACCCTGGGCACTAATGTACGCTGGGGGATGACTGGCTGGAAAGCAGCTTTGCAAAGGACGTTGGGGTCCTGGTGGACAATAAGCTGACCGTGAGCCTGCAATGCTCTTTGCTTTGCGGCAAAAAAAGACCAACCGTATTCTGGGCTGCTTGAGGAAAATAATTGCCAGAAGGTTGAGGGAGGTGATCCTTCCCTTCTGCACAGAACTGGTGAGGCCAGATCTTGAGTGCTGAGGCCAGCTCTGGGCTCCCCAGTAAAAGAGGGATGTGGATTTACTGGCACAAGCTTTACCAGGATGATGAAGGGACTGGAGCATCTGCCATATGAGGAAATGCTGACAGACCTGTGCCTGTTCAGCCTGGAGAAGAGAAGGCTTAGGAGGGATCTCATCAATGCGAATAAAAGTGTGATGGGAAGGAATGAAGAAGAAGGAGCAAAGCTTTTCTCAGTAGAGCCCACTGACAAGACAATGTGTAATGGACACAATTAAAAACCCTAGGAAATTCCATCTGAACTCAAGAAAACACTTTTTTAATGTGAGAGTGGTCAAATACTGGCACAGATTGTGCAGAGAAGTTGTGGAGTCTCCATCTGTGGAGACAGGGGATTCCTGTTACTTTTCTGTCGACCTTCCCTTGCTCTGCTTATGCCTGCATACATAAAATATGTTTTCACGGAGCATTTAAATCTGCATCAAGTACTTTGGACTCTTGTCAGTAGTGAGCTGCCCCTGACTTATCCAGTAGCATTGCCAATGCACAAAGTGATGCTGGGCTTATTATTTCATGGCAAGGTGTGTGACTGGATGGTGCCATGCGGTGCTGGTAGGACTGCTTAATGACACAGCTTCCTCCTGTTCCCACGTATTTGCACAAATTACGTTTGAGTAGAGCATCATTTCTGGCTGGTGGATTCATAACCTCTGCCATATGACCACGGTGCAGTGCTGGAAATCAGATGATAAAGGACAGGCCTGGCTCTAAGTAGAGGCAAATTAGGCACAGTGCTTGTGGTGGAAAAAAGCAGACAGACCACTTTATCTAATCAGGATTCCTGAAAAGACAGCTAGTGCTACCATTACTTTCAAGTAATGGATGAATGACATGTTATCTTCTGCTGAAGTAGGGAGAGGGATGCTCACAGAGATTGCTTCAGTTACCCTTTATATTCCCGTGACTGCCTGCTGCTTCTCCCTCTTTTCCTTTTAATAAAAGGAGTGGCCCAGTCCTTGCCCAGGTGGTGAGACATCTTCTTTCATGGCAAAACTCATGTTATAGATCTCAGAAGCCTTAAGCTGGCTCTTGGTAAAAAGAAAGTAGCGCTCTTTTGTATCTCAATCTTACTGTCTGTGACAGTGTCACTCTTTGTCATATTAATAGCAAAGACAAATCATTCTGACTTCAAAATAATTTTACCTTTATTGCCCTAACCTTGTTGGAAATATCAGTTGGATTATTAAAACCAGGTTGAGAGATACTGCCCTCAAATACTTCTGGCAAAAATCATTGTGAATGCGGTTTTCACAACTTTAGTTGCTATCCCTGCGCCTAGGTAAAACAGGTGATCAAGGCGGGAATTCAAATGGATGCAGAGACATAAATGTGGCATAGCTAACTAGCACAACCAGTTTCTAACACAAGTTCATACTCGCATATTTTCATTCATGATTTTACAGAAGCTTGATTAATTTCCAAATTTTTTCCTACAGATTTCTGTGCCCTCAGATCCAATATAGTGACAGAAGTATTTTATCAGTGTACCACTTAGCCTAGGATCATTGTGACCTCAAACTTTGGGTCTTACTGTAGCTACGATTGTGTCTCCACAGCTGGTAAGGAACGACTTAGGTGTTTCTCCCTGATAACTCGTATGCTGGTATGGGATCATTCTCAGTATATAAGAGTTAGGTGCTGAGGTCTGAACACTACCCTGCCAGTCAGTCAGGTAGATGCTTTGTTTATTAGTTAAGCACTGGTGAAATCATTAGCAGGTTCTATTTATGGTCTAGCCAGGAGATGGCTTTGCCTAGCCATGCCCAAGGGATAACTGTGTTTCTAGAGTGAGCTAGAGGTCAACTGATAGTCTTGGGAGAGGAATATGGAAACTTGATATTGTAATTAATTGTCACATTCATGAATCATGGGTAGTCTTCAGGAAAATGTGAATACAAAAAGAAATTCCTAGGGGAAAATGGGTATAAGCTTATAAATCCTTTTGGAGATGGTCCTCACTCAATGAAAGTGCTAAAGATCATGATTGAGAATTAGATTCAACTGCCCAAACACGCCAACAGCTTTTTAACTGGATAGAATGGAAAGGAAAGCTCTGGGAGATAAACTGAAAAATAGATGCCTTTAAACAGTACTTTTTAACACCTTTGTAAAAAGAAGACTTCTTAAATTTCTGTTTCAGATCTGACTCTAGTAATTTGTTAATAAACTTTTTATAAGGTAATTTTATTATTTGTTTTTCATTTTTACGGTTTTTAAAAAGTGATTTAAGGTGACGGGTTATGCAGTAGCATTGCATGGAGATTGCAAAATCCTGCAATAGTATCCCACAATAAGCAGGAGACTATTCCGCTCTGTAGTAACCTGTTGCGTCATACAAGCTCAGAAATAGTGAGAAGTAGTAGTGTTCTCTCTGAAGGTGTGTGGGCTGTTTCAGCATCTGGTAAAACAGCTTTCTTGTTTGAGAAACAGAAGGACAAGCATTAGCTAGAGAAGAGCTGTGAAGAACATGGGAAAATGCCTGAGCCCTTGGGATCTCCTGCATGTCACTGTTTAGGTGATGTATTACAAATATGCTGTGGACACCCTGCAGTTTATCATCACCAAAATTCATGAGTCCTATCTGGGCGAGTGCTAGACTATCCTGTCTACGTAGCTGCAGAGGGTCAGCTATGGGAAGATCAAAGAAACTAGTCGAACAAAAGCACCGCAAGTGTCTGCAGCTTAAGCCTAACAATAATGCAAGTAATATTTGTCAAAGGACAAACAAGGCCTTTGAGAAGTACTTAGTTGGAGCGCTCACATAAAATGAAGTGCATATGCAAATTTTTGTGGTATTGGGATTCTCCTTAGGGATAGAGCTGTCAAAGACAGCAGCAACTGAAACGGGCGCAAGAAGAACGGACAATGTCTCTCTTGCCACGTGTCTCTGAGTTTGAAGGTATTGGCAATACAACTTACACCAGTTTAATGCCTTTTTGTGGAATAACTGTGTCCTTCAGATGCAGTGTCAACCTCTCTCTCAAAGAATGGGTAATGAAGGCAATTTAATTTTCTTATTTTGACTATCCAGTTCTAATTTCTGATGCGCCTACAGTCTTTTTCACATTTTAAAGATATCCAGAGTAAAAATTCCATGAATGCGTCTATGGCTAGTATATTTATTTGGTCAGTTTTTCATTTTAAGGACACTGACATAAAAGGAACAAGTGAAGAATGCC
>NW_009608697.1:87405-94047 GCF_000690535.1 Cariama cristata
TAAAACAGAATGGCAAAACCGCCATGAGTTTGGTATAAACTGACTCGTTCTCAGAACAGCATCATGGTTAAGTAAACATTTTAATAACATTGCTTTTTTTTCTGTCATCACTTTATTCTTTTTGATGTGTCAGGCACATTCAGAGCAAATTTCTGTACAAACTCTGGTTAACCCAAGAGTTCTTACCATGACATGCAGACTGTACTGGAGACCATGCGTTTGCATGTGCTACCACCGAAGGGGCAAGAATCCAACAGCTGAATGCACGAGTACACATTCTTCTTTCAGATACCTTCCAAAATCTTTAATGGATCTGATGTCTATCTGTGTTCATCCTTTCCATAGTCTTGTATTTGAAATCATTATTTGCTTGTGTTATATTGATTGGTTTTTCCCTATTTTTTATCAGCCCTAATATTTTATGTGTTCAGGTAACTTGACGCTAGAATCTCATTTACTTTCTGCTAACTGTTGTTGGTGATTACTGTGAAGACTGACAGTAACAGTGGCTTACAGCTCTAATGGTCTTGTTTTTAGAGATTCAAAAAAATTATTTGAAACAACTTTAATAAAAAAGAGGGTACTAACTTTTTCTGCAAAATATAACCTTTCTGATTATAGTTGACAAGTAATTTGCTTAGACAATACAAGAAACTCCAATACTTTTGTGTAGCTCTAGTAGATACTACTAGAAGCAGATGAATTCAATACTCAAGAAAGTACAAATGGTTTTCTTAACGACAAACACCATGTGATGGTAGATTTATTTCGCTTCTTTGACTGTAGCTTGGCTTGACAGGCTATTCATCAAAATTGACACTTGGAATAGAGCACTGTTTGGAGTGAAAATTTAATCATTCTTGAAAGACCACAGACATTGTTCTTATGATAAATCAGAGGTACAGTAGGTTCAGATACCCATTGAAAAATGAGCATTTATTGTCTGTACATGATATACCGGGAGTTTATGCATTCACAAAGAGTGTACTTCGCCTCTCTGAGAACAAAGTCCGGCTGAAAACTTTCATCTAGTTTATTTTTCAAGTTTGACTTTTCTTCCCAGAAGACCTTGTCTCTGTGCAAGTCTCTACTCAAGCCAGCAGAACTTGAAGAAGAATTTTCAAAGCTATCTCTGACCAAGATTGCTTTCCTATCTCTACAAATATTTTTAATGAACTGCTTTTGTGTTAAAAGAAGATGATGCCATGCCTTTTAATTTGGTGATCCAGAAAACTCTGTGATGTTGATGTGACCCAAGGGCTTGTGCATTAAAATTAATCTGTGACAGACGCTGTGTATTAACATGATACTTGATGCCTTGTCATACTAGTTTTAGACTTTATATTTTTCATGCTGTCTCTGATCCCTTCTGGAGGGCAGAGTTCATGGCTGGGAATCGCACCCTTAAAGGAAATGCAGGTGTGTAGCATGCGTGTTGCAAACCTAGACAAAATGGCTTTTATTTCTGTAAAAACACATACTTCTGGTTGCCGGCATTACAGAACGGCTAATTCTATAGGTGGAGGAGTGTCAACTCCAGGTGATTGACCTGTTCCCTGAAGTTTAAAGTGATTAATGAGACACAGATAAGCAGAATGCTGGTTGCTTGCAAGTTTTCCTTTTAAAAGCTTTTATCAGATTGTTCTGAAGTGAGACTTTCAAGTATCGTTCACTTAAACTGGTCTCCAACTCAATTTGCCATTGCTGTCCTTAGTTTCCTACCCCTGCCCACCTCAACATCCGCAGTTAAGAATAGGTGCCTTTCGCTTCACTCATGTGCTGTAGACCTACAAGATGGATGAGTTAAAGGTGAACAGAATCTACCCATTTCTAGTAGAAGCAACACAGAATTTTACTTATCTGTCAGCCTGTGCTAACTTAATGTGTGAGAGCCAGTGCCGCCTTTTTTTTTTTTTTTTTTGGCCTTATGCTGGCAGTTCTCTCATCCAGCAATAAACCAGTTCAGCTCACTGATAAGGCATACAATTAACTCCACGTAATGAAAAAAAAACCCTTTAGTTTGATGCCAGATTACTGGACTGAACGGGCTCACAGCATGTCAGAGCAGCATCAGCTAGTACACAAGAAAAGGACTTAGTGTGGCTTAGATGCCTGCGCACTCACAGTCTAAAGCTAGTCCTAAGTGATAAGCCCATACTCATAGTCGTGATGATTGTAGCATTTCAGCAGCTCCCAGCAGTTGTGTAAGTCCTGGCTTGGTTATTCAAGAGACAGGAAGATTCATGGTGGTACCTTTACATGAAGAAGGTTGAAATGGTAGTGGAGAACATCTTGATACTGGCTCTTTGGGATTCCAAATGTTGTAAAACTATGTGCTGACCTTCTTTTCGTATTGATTTTGTCTGCAGAGACAAGCAGTAGTCTGGCATGCTATGTGCAGATGGACCAAAGACGATTAGTTGTTGCAACAAGTCCCAGACGCAGTGGTCAAGCTCCCTTACCCTGTCAAGACAAAGTGGATTTGGTCTCTAATCTTTACTAATGCCTTAGCCTTTGGGAACTCATGATCTAGTCTGATTTGTGGTGGCCATTTAGAAAGACAAAGTTAGGTGCCATACTGTCAGGCTATTGTGTGGTATGTTATTCCATATGAAATTAGAGTTTAACCATTACATAAAATGTCATTGTGAAGTCAGTCCCAACATTGCTTGTTATTTCTGCTGTTTGCTATTAAAAGACAGATAACAAAACCATTATATTAACAGATAACAGCAGATTAGAGATTTATTTCAAGACTGTTAGCTTTTTTTATTTTATCAGCAGTTCCCTTTTGTATTTTAAAAAAAAATCTTCTTATGAAAGAATTTAAGGATTTTTGTTTATTTTTACCATTGCAGAGGATGTGGTTTCGAGATGAAAATTTACAGTGGTCCCAGCTTTGAAAGTTAAAGTCAAAATACAGCTAAAGTCACCATATTTTTACTCAGTTGTCACATACAAACATAAAATTCCTGAGAAATGCTGATTTGGGATATATAGAATACAAAAACCAGTGATGTCTTAACTGTATGTTGTTTGTGTGTGGAAAGGACTGGTCACTCAAGATGGTAGAAACAGCATTCTAATTCCTTAGGTCCGAGGGCTGGAGCACCTCTGCTGTGAGGACAGGCTGAGAGAGTTGGGGTTGTTCAGCCTGGAGAAGAGAAGGCTCTGGGGAGACCTTAGAGCAGCCTTCCAGTACCTAAAGGGGCCGACAAGAAAGCTGGGGAGGGACTTTTTACAAGGGCAGGGAGTGACAGGACAAGGGGCAATGGCTTTAAACTGGA
This sequence comes from Cariama cristata, assembly GCF_000690535.1. Taxonomy (NCBI): domain Eukaryota; kingdom Metazoa; phylum Chordata; class Aves; order Cariamiformes; family Cariamidae; genus Cariama; species Cariama cristata. The sequence goes on from NW_009608697.1 coordinate 90,693, forward strand.
AGAGGGAGGATTTAGATGAGAGCTGAGGAAGAAATTCTTCCCAGTGAGGGTGGTGAGGCAGTGGCAGAGGTTGCCCAGAGAAGCTGTGGCTGCCCCATCCCTGGAAGTGTTCAAGGCCAGGCTGGATGGGGCTGTGAGCAACCTGGTCTGGTGGGAGGTGTCCCTGCCCGTGGCAGGGGGTTGGAACTGGGTGGGCTTTGAGGTCCTTTCCAACCAAACCATTCTATGATGTAGGTCTTCTGACTTGAAGCATAAGCTGTATTATAATATTGTCAACCAGCAGAACAAGAGCTTCTTGCTGAAAAAAGTTGCAGTGTGGGTTAGTACTGAGAAACCAGAGTGTGAAGTACAACCTGGCAGCATGATTTGGTAACAGGAAAAAAAAAGTGATCAGAGAACACCTGGGGCATGTAACAGTGCTACAGTTTTATGGAGACCTGATAGACCCAACCTCTAGGAAGGTATACAAAATGCATAATGCACTGGAAGCTTTTTTCATTGTTTGTCCTGGTTAAAGGTAGAGGGATGGTCTGGAGCCAAATGCTTGTTGACAGAAAAGGATTGGACTGCTTTCCTCCATCCCAGACCATCCTAAAGAAAAGGATAAGGCATTTCAGTAGACACTTTTTTTTTGGTGGGTGTTGACCTGTGGTGTCAGCTGGACAGAAGGCGGGTACCAGCCTTGGCACTGGGGTGAAAGGTGGAGTGGTTGCAGCTCCTGTTGTGCCCATGACCCAGGATCCGTATGCACAGCTGGAGTGGGTGAGAACTAGTCTTCGTCACTCCCGCTGTGGAGATAAACTCAGCGTGCAGCTGGGTGGATGCACTCCGGGAGAGTGGCGTGTGACCAGCACACTCTATCTCATAATCCACACGTTCAGGTTTTGTTTCTTATCATTCTGTGAACTTGTGAGTGTTGTGGCTCAGGTGCCTTATAGGTGCCTTTCAAATATGTTCTTTGTGCGGTAATGATCCATATTCACTTATATGGCACGATCACTTGTTCCCTTTTTATGCAAGTGAAATACATTTTCATAATTTAACCTTTCATGTCATTGTTTCCATGATCCATTAACACTGTGAACTGTAAATCCGTAGTACGTAAAGATGACGTTGGTTTTTAAATGAGAAAACCAGCTTATTTTTGGAATGGAGAGCCTAATAACTTAGAGAATTAAGTGAACAAATCAGGCACTGGAAAGCTGAGATGGCAACATCAAACAATATAATGAACAGAGCAATCATTCTAAAAACAACAGAAGAACAGATAAGAGTGAAGTTTATCTTTGCCCTTAGGGAAGCACTATGAAACAAAATACAGGATTGCCTGTTTTCATTAGCGAGTTAAAAAAAAGAAAACACCTTATCTGTTATGGGAAAGAAAATTTGTTTTGCTTTATAGATTAAATTTCCTCAGGCCAGAAAAATATATAATGTATATTAAAGTTAGTACTTAGTGGATTTTTTCTGTGCACAGTCTTTATTTACTTTTGTTAAAATGGTGAGACTGTAACCCTGAACTTTGATCAGTAGATTCTGCGTCTGTTTGCTGTATCTCCAGAGTTGTATGTGAGAAGAAACTTTGGGGATGAAAGGCTCTAGTACTTGATGAATTAGTTAGATACTCTGATGGATTTTATATCCAAATTATTGAGAATCTGCAGAATCATGTACAGTCATGTTTTAATGCAGAAAAACCGCGTGAAGATGAGCTTTGACAAAATTTCTCTAAAATCTAAATTTTGGACTTAAATCACAGGTTTGAATTTTCTTGGGTCCAAACTAAAGGAACAGTTTACACAAACCTTTACAAAATCAGCCATATTCATTCACATATTGGTGCATTGTACTTCTGGCTTTCCAACTATTAACACGTAAGCTCATCTACCTGGGGTCTAGTGTAGCTAGCAAGCTACAGCAGGGATCTCAGTGGTAGACCATGTCTAAGCATCATAATTAAATCACCATTAAGCAGCCAAGCAGGCTCCTGAAAGTGCTCCTTTGGCTATGTTTCAACAATCATAATTCAGGAGAGTGTTTTTTTTTAAGTTATATTTGATCTAATTTATTTTTCTTAATTATTATACAATTAGTACAGGAAGAAATGCTAAGTTCTTGCCTCAAGCATCTCCCGGTCAAAACGCCTGACCAGTTCTTACTCAAATTAATGGCAAGGCTACCACTGGTTTTGATTAAATTTATTTAGAATTTTAAGACAGTATTTCTGGGATTATTGGAATGAAGAGATGGTAAAATGGAGAGCTGGCAGGCTTCTCAGGCTTCTTAAGAGGCACGAGGATGGGAGTGCCCAGAGCAAACAAATAGCATGGGTGAGACACGGTTCTTCGGTGCCAAGTTCAGTAAGGGCTGTCATTTTTATCAGTAGGTTTCCTGATACTGATCCCACTGCTAATATTGTTGTCTTCCTTGAATTTTGAAACATGCCCAGACTGATATTAGATAACTTCATCTTCTGTCTTCCTACAAGATAGCAAATCTTTGTTATATGCCTGCACATAAACAGTTACAAGAAAAGCACATTTAACTCCCAGGAATCATTCTTGTGATTCTCCTGTTTTTATGCTTCCCCTTCCTTTTGTCTGTAACTATTACCTAGGGCTGTAATCCCTCGGGTGCTGAGATCTACCGTTGCTTTATGCTGGCAAGTGCTACCATCCCAGTAGACTGAAATGGAGCCTGACTTTCATCTGCCCCTGCAGATGTTGCGATAGGAGCATACTTTTTCAAATCCTACCTTTACCCAGTCAGAGCTGACGACACTAACTATATCCAGGACATTGTCCATGAATATTTTTATAAATAGAAACAGCGGAAACCATTCAATGAGTTTCCAAATCCCACACTCAGTCAATGTTCATAAATTTTTGAATGGATGAAGAGTCATTTGAATTTATTAAAATATTAATGAACATTGACTGAGTTAACATGAAAGTATGGGGAACCTTTCATAAATGAAGAGGAACTCATTTATATGTGAATACTAATTTTCCTGTCCAGTAATGTGTCCCTACTGGAACAGGTAAGAAGTACAATTAGTCATCATGGCAGGAGGCACAATACTATTATTTTAATGAGTAATACAAAAGCACAAATAACAAATGTGAAGAACATTGTGAAGAGTAAGATGTAAATGTAATAATATGATGTAAGAATCTCTAATATTTTCACGTAAAGGGTACACTGAACTATTTTGTTTTAGGAAAGTATTTGTAAAATTATATATATCCTTTAGAAACAGAAAAAAAGCTGCTGAATTTAGTGAATATATTTTTTAATAATCTTCTTTACTATTCCCAAATTTGAAAGAGACTGTAAAAAAAAAAAAAAAAAAAAA
>NW_009608698.1:0-11213 GCF_000690535.1 Cariama cristata
TGGACACAGCTGTAGAAGCACTGAGAGAGAAAACTAAAAGCCTACATGCTTCAGAGCCTGCAGCACAGTTAGAACGATACAGCATACTACCACAATTGAAGAGGGAAAGTTACTGTGTCTAACTTTATCATGACATTTGATCTAGGTAATTGCATAGACACAAAGCTGCTTTAGAAGTGCCAGTTTGCTGTAGTACAACATTTCTACATGTAGCATAGTTGGAAAGCCTACCTTAAGAGATAGTTTACAATAAATAGCACCTCTAAGATTCCCTGTGCTGTGCAAGAGTACATAAAGAGAAACTCAGTGAAAGCCATCACACACCACGTGGAAAAAGGCAAGTAATAGCTTACCAAGAGCCCCATACACACCAAATAACAGGCTTCAGTCCTTTTAAAAAATAAAAATAAATCAGAGCTTGAATCCTAGCACATTTTCACTTAGATTCCTACCTAAAGTAGCTGTAGACTCCTGCTGTGAGATGACTCCTCTTAATAAAGGAAGCTCCCAGGTGCCTTCTCACAAATTGTGATGCCTGTCACCTGCTACTCTTTATAGCCTTTCTCCTTCCAGCCTCCCAGGTGTAAAGCTTCCAGTTGAAAAAAGTGCCCTTCAACTCTGCCTTACCCAGAAGGGTGAGGAGTGTGTTTCTCTCAGTCTTTATCCTGCTAGGTATGGAGGACTAATTCAGGAAAAAAAAAAAAAAGTTGTCAGAATTTCTGTTATTTCCTTTTTTTTTTTTTCCCAGTCAGGAATTAATTACAAATTCCACAGGCTTCTGAGTACGTGAATTGAACACCAGGGGGTGTATATGAGTTACAACCACTGTTAAATGCAGGGTGTTTTCTTCCCATCTTTATTACAAAATCTACAGTGATCTCCACACTGCTTCCATTTAATTGGACTTTAGCCACCAACTTAAATAGGTAGCTCAGGTCCAAATTCATTAACAGAATGGAAAGATTTACTCCAAAGTTGGGATGTAGTAGAAAGATGATTAAAAGTTGAGCACTTGCTTTTACATGGTGAGCGTGCTCTAGCTTGATGAGGTTATTTCCTGAACCTGAACTGTAAACAAGCAACTGTGCAAAGTCACAAGCCTGCGTATGGGATGCTGGGTGCATCTCTTGGAAATTATGACAAAAGCTAACAATCTTCACCTCACTGAAGATGGTGAAACATTTTCCATGTACTTGACTGGAGCCAGGATTTTGCTGTAGGTGCTTACTCTCTGGCTTTGCAGGAATTAATGCACACTGCCCAGTAAATTCCTCTGAAAACTGTTTTAGCTCTTTTCCTCCCCAGTCCTCCCTTTTCGTTTAGGATAACTGAGTTTTAAAATGCTTTCCTAAACCTTCTTTGTCTGCATTCCCCTTTTAAAATGAGAAACTTAATAGATTCCTTCCAGCATTCTGCTTCAGCAACACCATTGGCATCACTTTTACACTGTATTAGTCATAATGCATACTAGTATGATGGCTTCCATCAGAATTTCAAAGCACTTAACAAATATTAATTAAGTATTGCGTCTCTGTGAGGTATGTAAGTAATTTTATAAGCCAACGCCATATAAAGGAGAGAGAAGGGTGGATTCTCACTTAGTACATAGCCCCTTATTCGTTTACAGTTACTTTCTTCACAGGTTCTTCTAGACCTGAAGTAAGTTCCTCCTGCAGCTTTTGTCATGTCCACAGTAACAGGAACATTTGTGAAGCTGAACTGCAAGACACCTCTCTTATTTCCATTATGTGAAAGCATGTCCTCTCAAATTCGTTGTAAAATGGCGTTATGGTAAATCAAGTCAGTAGAGAAGACGGGTGAAGAAGTTGAGACTTGAGTGCCAGCCCTGCCTTCAGTTCATCAGAACAGGCATTGTTAAACTTCTGTTATCCTATGTTTGCTTTTCTACAGGTAGCGAAGGACTTTCTGAATGTTGCAGGCTTCCTTTTCCCAGACACATTTACTCTTTCCGCCTGGAAGTCACATTTAGGCAGATTTTGAGGACTTCATAAATTTGTCTGGGCTTTCCGGTTGTCTGGTAGCTGTAGGGAGCAGAAACTGAGCTAATTGCTGCATGTCTGGAAACTGGACGTTGGCGCTGTGAGCGTGTACTGCAGTTACAGAACATGAAGCAGCCTAGCAGGAGCAGCTCCCACAGGGTGTGCGGTGCTGTCCAGCCACACGTAGTAAGTGCAAAACTCTTCAGAAAAACTAGACTTGATGTAGACATACTGTGTAGCTGCTAAGACTCTGTGCGGTCAGCCCCATGCTTTCGTGGGGGAGCTATGCAGTTATTTGCATATAGATCATACATCCCCTGGCTCCTGGGTCTGCTGCAGCTGCTGCATATGCACAGACTTTTTTCTACCCATGAAATCCTCCGTAGACATACGGGATTCCTACCCCTCTAGTTTGCATCCTTATATCCACACTCCTCCAAAGCAACAATGTTCAGGACCCATACTTATTCTGGAGTATTTCTCCCTTTGATTCCCCCTTCCCTTCTAATGACAAGTCCTTGCACTAAGGCAGTGCTTCTACAAGACATGAGATAAGTTCACTGTATACTGCTGTCAGAAGAGAGAGGTTGCAGTCCCCAGACCTTTGCCCTCCCAGGAATCCTTGCTCTTGGTCATCCTGCTGCTTACCTTGTGCTGGTTCTGGCATGTGTTGCATCCTTCCATTAGCCGCTTTGACTTATTAGCCTGGAAGAAAAATAGCAGAAAGGTGGATAGCTTTCTCTGGGAATAGGGAGGTAAATCAGTTGTCTAAATGACAGATACAAGGTAAAGGATCGGAGGAGTACCCAAGCTGCTGCAAGTGCAGCGGGGAGGCTGGGAAAGAGATTGAGAGACTTAACCTTGCACTTTTGCAACAGTGACTTGTTAGATCAGCTTAGCTGCCTGTGAAGCAGTAGTTCGATTTCTTTCTTTTACCCTACTTTGCCTCTTTTTCTCTCCCCCATGTCATTTATAGCTGTGTCATTCAATCTGGAAAAATTTGGGTGGATTCACAGTTTTTGTCACACCACTACGTTAGAATCGTATTTTTGGAAGGGTTATCAAAGATTTTCTATGTCATGATCTTAACAGGCAATTGCATATAAACTCTCTTTAATACGCTTCTCTCGCCTCAAACCAGTTGAGTTGTTTATCCCTGGCTATTCATTTGTTAGAGGCTAAAAGCATCGCTATCATCATGTTCAGAAACCTCTAAGCTTTTTAAACATGCTTATTGTGATTCTAAGCTATCCTCAGAAAAAGCTTTGAATCCCTTGTCTTCCTGCCTTGAACTAGTTTCGAAGTTGTACCTAAAGCTAAATACAGCTCCCATATTGTGTAGAAACTGCTTTGAAATTAAACAGAAATTTGAGAAGCTTCTGTTGGCTGTCTCAGAGAGTGTCAAGCACATGATATATTTCTCCCACCCCCCTGGAAAATGAGTAATTTTTTTAAAAAATCATCATTTTTTTTTTCCCTACTGCATAACATCCAGCTAGATTTGAGCTGGAAAAGCAGAAAAACAAAACGCAATGAAATTCTCATTATTCCTTCAGTATTGTTTGAGAAATGATGGAAGACTTCAGCGCATTAATAAAGCAATTTAGACATCCGTCTGCCACAGTGGTGGTAGAGTGCGGAAGATCAAAAGAACGTTCTCATCTGCTTGACACACACACCCAGTGTTCGTTCATTAATGGCATACTTTTAGCGTAGGTTATAACTGTACACATCGTACAAGAAAGCAGTGCCATGAAGTCCCCTGTCCGTAGGGAACAGAGGGAGCAGAAAAAAATAGTCTGGTTGATTAAAGCATTCTCAGCGGCTGAGAACATCACTAACTCTGACACGGTTTGCTGTGAACTTTGAAAGGGTGGGAAGAATAACTGCGCACCAGTGTCTTCGTTTGATTGTATTGTTCAGAATGAATCCCCCACGGATAAAATAATTCCTGATAAAAGGCGTTCTAGCTTTCAGAAGTCGTGCACTCAAAGCATACACAGTGGGTGTGTGTTGGAAGTATCAGTGCTCTGCAAAATATGCGCAAATTAGCGGTTTGGGGCTGCCCATCTGTTTTGGTGACAGGAACTGAAGGTCTAAGTAGATGTGTTTTAAATCAAATATGACCCATTTTAGGTTCTGAAGAAGAAAGAGGGTCCATCCTTCTGTGACAGAGGAAAGAGACAAAACCTATTATGTTTGTCCTGATATTCATTCCATAGGGTCTCGAGTCTAAAGACCTCAACTTCAACTGGAAAGCAGAAAGCATTTGCTTATTGGTTTTGCATTTTTAGAAAGTAAATTTCCTCACTTTGAGTTTAGGAAAAACCCATTTGTAATGAAGCTAACTGGGCAGATTCCGGATCAAATTTGTTACTGGCTTGGTGGCGTTGACTTAGTGGCAGAGCACCAGAAACGAATCTGGCCCTTTCTCTCTGTGAAAGTGAAAGCGTGTTAGCCAGTGGTTTCAGAAGCACACAGAGTAATACGCCTTTGGATTGTACACAGCTAATCCTCTTTATTCTTTGCTGACTGTAACCTGCTTAGTCTTACATGAAATGTATTCGCCGTCTTTTCATGAGCCTGATCCAAAGCCTGTTGAAGTCAGTGGAAAGAGTCCAGATTTTTGTCAGTGGTTTTGGAGCCAAGTCTATATGAACAGCTGGTCTAGCACTGAGACTTCTAGTTGAAAGACAAGGAAAATAAGCAGCACCAAACCGCATTGGACTCAGTGCTGTATTAAAGATACAAATGAAAGTAATGTGAAACTTGTAAAACCAGACTGGACAAAACACTCTGAAACATGCTGCAGGGAGCAGTCTAGTGCTAGCAGGGGAGTAAGTTAGCTATTTAATGATTTCTTTTCCATAGCTTTTACTTTTCCACATATTCTGTAATGTAACAGTCCTTTTTTTTTTTTTTCCTTAGGCAAATAGCTGCCAGACAGCAGCACTGGAATGAGAACATATGTAGTGTTTGCTTTTATCTTACATTACAAAAGAAGTATGAATACCTTGTGTTATTCCAAGTATAAAATTACAGGTGTCAAGTCATTTGGTACTTTAAGTGCAGTGCCAGAAAAGTAATCCAGTAAAAATAGCTGTGTCCTGTCAAAGCTGAGCAGTTAGTATTGTTATTACAGTTCCTTACTTGCATGGCTCCAGCAGTGTAAGATGGCACCAAACAAGTGTAAGAGACCAGCGAGAAACTTGCCTGGAATCGCCCGGAGCATAGAAGGACAGGAGGATAGAAACCAGATAAACCTAAGGGCCCAAAGTGAGAATCTGCCTGATCTGCTTTACAGTTGGTTTGAACTTTAAAAATGCTGTTAAACAAAAGTTGTTTAACATCTTAGGGGACGATTCTTATCCAGAGACCCCAAAGAATTAAAGCAAAGCGTGATTTGTGCTTGGTTCTGGATAAGTGTGTGGTTGACCCTCTGTCGTAAGGAGCATACTATTTGAAAAGTAGAAAAAATATTCAGCTGGAAAGGTGAAAGAATTTTTCATCTCCATGTTACAGGTGAGAGTGCAAAACGGGGATTAAGATGGCTTGGCTGGGTTAGACGGTCAGCGGCGGCATTGCCTGTGGCAGAGAATGCGTAGCTGCTGTCCAACAAGCAAGACCATCCTTACCGAGCTGAGTAAGCCTTGAGGAAGAAGCTTGCTGTGGACCTGAACTAAGGCAGGAGGTACGAGAATAGGACGTAGGAGAGCATAACACATGATTTTGGTACGTGAATTTCACCTCCATAGAGCATGAAGAGCCACACACATATTATGTGGCTCCTGGAAATTAAGTTAATACTTTCATTGTCCATTCCACAAAAGCTGAGTCTGAAGAAAATCTATTTAGTAGATTATTTCCCTAAAGTGGGCAGAAGACTCAATGCATTTAATTTTTCCAGGCCTCTAGAGCTGCAGTGAGACCTGGACAGAGACAGCCTGGTTTGCTAAATTGAGGACACACTGCTTCTGTCAGTATAGATGTTAAGAAGCTTATTAAAGGACATAGCAGCTGACAAGTGAATCTTTAATCCCTGTCAAATCCCTTAAGTTTACGACCAGCATAAAGCAGTTCATGTAAAAAAAGAAACTTCTACTCATCAGTTCATGTGTGTTTCCAGATGAGATGTGTTTACTTGCGTGGCGATAATCAGAACACATTTTACTTGTAATTTTCAGGATGAATTTTGGCTGCCTTACAAAACACTCTCAAAAACCCATCTCTCTTCCTCTACTTCTTGAAAACTGTGGGAGTCATATTCATTGTCCACACTGGTATTTTAAGAAAGTGGCACATAGGGTGTGGCGGGCTCCATAGTATGCTGCTGAACAGCAGGCCAAGTCCTGATGCTGAGAGGCTGCAGTTGTGTTAACTGAAACGACAGGGGCATGTAGTGCACCAAAGCTTGCTTGTCCTGATGGAGATATGAGGAAGGGTTAACCATCACACGTGTTGATTTACAGAAAAACTTTTAATTTGATTGCTCTTTTTTTCTTTGCAAACCACACGTTCACACTGAATGTAAATATCTCATGCTGCAATGAGTAACTCCATTTTAGGTTCCTTTTTCGTACAAGTTTCGTTCCTATTAATCTGTGAAAAGATTCTGTACCAAAACCCAGAACCAGCTATGAAAGATAAATCGTTTTTTTTCTGATTTCTGAGAAAAGGAAAACTGCAGTAGGTCTGTCAGTCAGTAGATCAAAGGACGCATCTAGCGTACCTCGGTATGCTGTAACGTGAGCTATTTGTTCAATAGTTAGCTCTAGTTAACTAACATGACTATTCATTCTAAAATAAGCACTCTGGCAGTGTTTGCTCCCAGGCAAATACTTGTTCTGCTACAGTTCTTTCTCAGCTCAGCTGCCTCTGATCCCCTTTGCAAGTGCCGAAGTTGTTAGCCTTTGTAGTCAAGAGAGTTAATTACCACTCATTTTGTTCACTTTTCTGCACGGCCAAAAGCTTTTATGTCCTTGACATGGTTCGGGAGTGGAAAGACTAGCCTGCGTTAAGGGACTGTTTCTTATGCAATGTATGATTAATCGTTGCCAAGAAGTGGTCTGCCACATGGTACTGGCAGGTTGGTGGCTGTGCAGCTGCACTGCTAATTACATAGCTGGGCTGGTTGAGCGTGCTGCAGCTGATGGTGGAGATAGGCTCCAGGGCCCAGCAGGAGATGGAGGTTAGGTAAACTGGGCCACCTGGGAAGTGGTGGCTAGATGTGGCATCTGGGGACAGATGGCATGGAGCTGCTGGGGATGGAGGCTGGACTAGTGAAGGGTACAGCTACTAGCCGTGATACGGGACAGTGAGTAAGGAGCAGAGCAAGAAGTTAATAGCAAGCTAAAGCAATTCGTGTAGCAACCAGCTGTGCTGAGCGTGGCCCATTGGTACTGGGCTGGACTCCTTTAGCTTTGGGAGTGGTTGTGGTGGTAGGAGAGGAGCATATATTATTGTTTAGCTTTCATAGCAGTCCAAGAAAACTAGTTTTATCTCCCAGCCTGAAAGTGTTCTCCCCACCAAAGCGGATACTCAGACACAGTGCTCTTTAGAGGTTATAGCCTGCAGTAGCAGGAAGCTCAGCAGAGACCACATACAGCATCTCTAATCTCTGGAGTTTTTTACTTGAATTATGTTTTTCCTTTTCAGCTAAATAAACCGTAGCGAAAAGCCTTTCACTGTGTGCTAAGATAGTCTCTAGTGCTCCTGTTTCCAAGGGTGACTTTACTGGGGGCAGCGATGCAGTCTCAGAACAGAGTTCTTACGTGTCCCAGTTACAGATTTACTTCCCATGCTGCTGACAGTTTGATTTGTGAAAGAAAAAAGGACAAAATAGCAAAAAAAACCTCAACCCACAGCCCGTGCAAGAGAGAAAAACACAGACTTGCTGTGCTACAGAGGAAGTGTCAAACACAAACATTTCAAAGGAGGAAAGCGTCTAGTCTTCACGTACATGATTAAAATCTTTTTACAGGAATAAGTCACATAACTGTAACTATTTTTAAGCTTTAAAAGTTTCCTGTTTAATACCTGTGGGATAAGTCTGTGCAGCTAGCTGGAGGCCAATTTTAACCTTGGACTATTGAAATCTATTGACCTGTGGTTTGGTACAGAGCTGGCCATTGTTTTTTTTTCCTGCTTTGAAATATGGGATATCTAGGAAACCTCTAGCACTGCACACCACCCCCCAAAGAAAAAAAATAAATCACATGACTGAGCCTGCGCTAGACCTGTTTTACTTAGCTGCCTAATTTTGCAAAGTAGCCAGATACTGAAAATGTTGCTTAATCAAGCAGATGTCAGACGTAGAAACTCACCATGATGCTTTTATACTGAATCTGATAGATACTAAGAGGATATTAAGCGCATGTGTAATTCCAGAGCTGTTTCATTCTGGTTTGAGACTAAGCAGCAGTTGTGGAAAGAGAAGGCTGAACTGGGGTGTTCTGGTGTTGAACAAACAATTTTATTTCTGAAGCAAAGCCTGACGGCAATGCACTGCAGGGCTCGTGATTCATAAAGCCGGTCGAGTGCTGAAGGGAGCTGTGTCTTGATTTGCAGTTTATAAAAACAGGAGTTTGCTAATAAATGTGTTCTTCAGAATTACAGCCCAGCACATTCTTAAAAGTGGAGTTCATGTCTTTGTCTTGAATAGTAGCCTCCTATGATTACTGCATACTCTGCTTTTATGATAGGTGAGACAGCTTCCTTCTGGGCACTTAGTTGTGTCACCATTAAATGGAGAAGAAGAATTGGGATGACCCAGTCTGAAAGCAGTAAAGCAAACAGCAGAGCACTGGCATTGGTGAAATAAACTTGCTTTAAGCACATCCTCTAGTTAGTCTGAGTCATCATTGGTCCTCAAATATGTTTATTCTCTTCCTCCTCCAGCTTTCCCTAAGCTGTATTACAAAGCAGTGCTTTAACTGGAAGCTGGGGTGCATTACGGGGGGGCAGGGGGTGCTCTGTGGGGAGAGGCTGAGCCAAGGCACTGGGAAAGACGAGCAAAGCCCAGGTGGCAAGAGCTGCTTGAGTCAAGTGTTGCCCCTTACGGAGGGCTCTGGAAGGACATAGCCAACCATGGGTAAGCCATGCATTAGTTTGGCAACTCCCTTGGTGCCTGTTCCCTGTGCTGCCTGTTCTACCTCCCATCCCCAGAGTTGCCCCTGTTGCTTCCTCCTGATGAAGGCTTTGGTCTTAGGGAGTCCCAGGCTGGGTGTTCCTCTCCCTGTCATTTCTCCATCCTCACTGCTGGGATTTTCTGTTTTAAATCCAGAATCTTGAGAGGAAAAAAGTCTTTCCTGGTTATGAAATGGAACGAGTCAAACATACCTTGAAATCACCACATGTGTTTCTGGCAAGAGAATCTGAGACCTGCCGAGACAGATCAGAGTGAAGTGTGGCAAATAGTGAGCATCCACAGTAACCAAACTGAATATGGCCACCCAAATGGTTATATTTTAAAACTAAGTAGTGTATGTGAGCAGATGTATTTTGGTAAGGATTAAGAGAGACACAGAGGAATTGATTTTCCAGAAATACTAAACTAGGAAGCATTGCTTAGTTGTTCACAGTGCATAATTTTTCCTAAAGTCAGCCAATTACACGGTTTTGAGGATGTACTTCTAGTATGTGCTGAGCTCAGGAATCTGCCTTTGCCAATTTAATTCCCTTATTCCAACATGTCAGAAATGTTTTCTTCTCTTAGCATGTCTGTATATGCATGTGTGTTTGTATATGTATCCATGTTTGTGTATCCCATTTTATTAACAGTGAGCATTAACTGTAGGCAGCAGGGGTGAAATGGACTGTAAAATTTCCGTGCCATCTGCCTAAATAGCAGACTGGCTTCAAAAAGAATACTCAGATGTTTATGAAAGCTAGACTGGATGCTGATGATGAAGTCTCTGTATGAGAGAAAAAAACTAATTTCTCAACTGGCAAACTTGTTTGAAAACCAGAAATTTTTGCTAGCTGATATGCTGTCCTTCAAATGCAGGATTCAGGTTCTCTGCTTCGTTAGAACAGCACGTAGATTGGGCAAAACAAAGTTAGCGGTATGACAAAATGTTTTGATACGTTGTCCTAATTCAAGGGAGGATTTCTCACCCCTCCATGGCAGAGAGCTGCTTGTCAGCATGGGATGACGCTGCAGCGAGCCCAGTTTCGGTGGCAGCAGCTGTATCACTGGTTTTGCTCTTCCACGAGAACCACGGGACAACAGCAGCACCAGGGGCAGCGTTAGGGTGGCAGATTTGTAGATGAAAGAATACAAATTTGATTACAGTATTATTGGTTATGCTGTTAGTCGAGTTCAGCCAATTGCATTTATGTTGAGCAACACCCAGAGCCTGGTGGAACCAGTGGGAGTTTTGCCATCAGCTTCCCTGGGGGTTAGGATTTTGCTTATTGTTTAAATTAGCCATATCTTCACGGGAGCATATGGGAGCAAATGCAAAGGTTTTGAATTGAAGGAGCCAGTAAGCAGCTTTATGCATTTACTTTGTTACACAGGTAAAAGCTGAGACAGCAAAACCCATCTGCTAGACCTTCAACACATCTCTGTAAAACCCATGTTAGAGTCAGAACATTCTTTTCTATTTTATTTATGGCCCTGGCTGCCTGAATGAGTGCATCTGGAGCTCAGATGCCTTATGCCCTTATTGTAAATTAGTTAACTTGAAAAACTGCACACGCTGTCAGATCTTTGCTGTGGAAATGCCAGGCTCTGTAGTTGAGGTGCTTTTGTGTGTGCGTATGTTTTTTACGTGAAAGGGCTGTTGAACTTTATGCATAAACACCGTTCTCTGTCTCTTTTTTTCCCTCCCTCTTTTGTTACAGACTGTGGACTAGCATTGAATATTCAGGGAAAGCTCCCCAGAGAGATTAGGGACATGGACAGATTTTAAACAGGGCCTTAATGCATGGACACGAAAGGACAAACGTTCTAGTGGGAATACTAATGCAAATGCCCTGCTTTTGGGTCAAAATGCATTAAACAGCTGCTTGCGTGCTAAAGATGCTTTTAAAATCAATACAGACCGGAAATTATAAAATTTATAAATAGACATCTTGCTCAGTGTAGTAGCCAGAGTAAAAGGGCTTCACTGGCTGCCTTTGTTATAAAGCACACAACTGTCAAGTACCAGGGCTAGAGAGAAGCGCATCTGTGAATCCCTTTCTGCAGGGCTCCGAATTCACGATCAT
>NW_009608698.1:11223-38809 GCF_000690535.1 Cariama cristata
CTTACTTCAGACAGGAGTTGTCCGAGTCCTTCCCGGAGAACTACAGGAACTGAGACTTAACAGCAGTAGGAATTAGACGCTTTGACACAAGTAAGCTGCCGTTATCATCAGTTACTCTGATTACACCGTTGTAGAAAATAGCCTATTGCTGTTTTTAATAAATCTACATTAAAAGAAATCCAGTGAAGCCATTGCACAAACAAGCAGTGACAGTACATATACTTGGGCCAGCTATGCAGCAACTAAACTCAGCTGTAAAAACTGACAACCTAGATGGGTCAGCATCTGAAACTGGGTTGCGTGATAGCAACATGGCAATATCAAAGCCACAGGGCAGCTTTTATCACCACACGGTTGGTATGTATCATAAAGCTATGTGCATTTTAAATGAAGGCTTGACAGATTTAAAATAAATAATGAAAAAAATATTTCAAGTACCTTATGTTTCTGAAATAAATATATTGCCCTACCATTGCTGTACGTTTGCCTTATGAGTCCTTCAGCCTGACTCCAGGCTGAAGCCCCAGTCTCTGAAATGGAAACAAGTATCATTTGTGGTACAGAAGTGCAGCAGTGTCCCTGTAATACCTACATCATTTAAGTTCCCATCGTGGACCACATTTCATTACCCATGCACTTCATATGACCCGTTGCCTCTATTGCCACTGTCTCATGTCACGGTAATCCCTAAAAAAGCTGTCACTAAATTGAGGCCCCTTGTTTTAGCTGCTGCAAGCATTTGGCAGTTTCAAACTCCACACTTCTTAAGCTCCATCTTAGTTTGGGGCTGAAGAACAAGTCTTCAGTGAGGAACACTGCAGCTTTTCATCGCTGCCTGCCTTCTGCATCGTCCCCATAACTCTTCCTTTTGGCTTCTTTTTACTTTCTGCCCATTCAGACATTTCTTTCCGACCTCACAGTTTTTCCTGGTGTCCCGCTCCTAATTGTGCTCTTTAAACCATTCCCTGGAGACATCTTCTCTGCACTAAAAGTTGTTCCCAAGCGAATTCTGTGAGCTGGTTTTGAGGCTGCATTGGGTGTATGCATCCTGTTTGCCATTTGGAAGACAGTGGTCGGGTCCCACTCTGCAGCTATAAGAAATAGGTAGAACTGCAGCTGCTGTCCGTGCGAGATGTAATTTTGGATTCTTTCAGAATGAGGTGGCCTCTCTAACCTTAGTCTTGCTCTCAGTAATGCCTGTGGTGTAACCACGCTCAACAGTTTGTGGTTTGGATGTTAAAGAAGACAGTTCTCTTTGAGAACATGACTGCTGTTGACATAAATGGCAAGACTTCATGATGTCTGCATTCAAACGTGGCCAGTAAAGCTAATCGGACAGCAAGACCCATCAGAGCCCTCTCTGCAGGCCAGTCCTTGCTGAAACTCATACTCTGTGAGCCCCCCCGCCTGTGCCACTGGTGTTAACCAGGCTGCCCTTGCATGCCCCTGCTCTTCCTCCCGGGTCTAAAATGCACAGATGTCTCTTAAGATGAGTGCCACGGTCTTGTTTCTACTTCTCCCATGCTCAGCTGTTTCTCAGAGATACTTGGAGAAGAGGGAATGCTAAAGGGAGGCAGCGTTTTTCCCAGCTTGCAGCCTGTCCTTCCCCACAGAAGATGGGATGCACTGCCCAGCCGGCCTGGGTCCTGCTGCCGCCGCCCTGCTGGGGCTGTGCCCCCCCAGTTACCTGCTACATGACGGTGGATTAAAAGGGGGACACACACACACGGACCCCCAAAGAAGCAGGAGTGGGGACTGAAATGAAGACACTTGGTGTTCTTCCATCCCAAGTGGCAGTGACTAACACTTCCGCATGTGGCCAGGAGGTGGCGCCAGCAGCCCGGCCCGGCCCCCGCCTGGCTGCTGCAGGCTCTCTGGATTGCACCGCTGCAGCCAAGGCTGCGCTCTCCTTGCCTGGCTCCAGGCTCCCGAGCCCACGGGTGACCGGCGTGGGGGACACCTGTGACCAGTAATCATAAGTGTGACTGGGATCTTGCAACTTGAAGAAGCACCTGAGCCTCGGGAGGAGCAAAAGCTTTAAGCAGCGGGATCTTTACCTCCTCATTACAAAGTTAGTTTTGCTCTTGAAGTGGGGAAAAGCCCGTCTGAAGACACCATTCAGGTTTTATTTTTTTTTAAAGGCTGTCTTGCAGCAGCTGCGTGGGCGCTGCCGCTTTGTTAGTAGGTGTGCATGTATTGGTGCGAGCAGTTGAGTTATCCCACGTGCTGGCGAGCGTTTCTTGGGTGACACCATTCTGAATACTAAGAGACAGTGCTTTATCTCCTCTGGTTTGGGGGAATCTCTGTGGCTGTGAAAGGTAGACCTGGAGGAAGGTTTTAGCACCCTAATCCAAGGCTTCCAGGCAAAGTGTGGGGTGAGGAAGACAGCTGGGTGCTGGAGAGCCCTCAGCTCAGCAGCCCTGGGCAGCAAAACTGTTTTGCTGCAAAGGAAAGTGGATACAATTTTCAAGTGTGCTTGAGGAGCCAGATGAGTTAGGCTTTTCTGCAAGAGCGATTCTGGCTTTTGCGTTTCTTTTCTTGAGATGGAAGATAGCTTTCTTAATTTAGGCAATGGTTTTCCAACCTCAGAAACCACAGGGATCCATGCTGGGTTTTGGGGAGATCCTGCTCTCCATGTTGGCCAGTCTATCCCTATTTTCCCTTACTAGCATTATTGCTCTTGGTTACAAAAAAAAATCATCTTTTTTCCCTCTTTTTTTCACCCCATCTCACCTCTGCAGGAGCCAAAACCGGGCTCCTGTGCCTGCCACGCAGAGCCAGCTGCTGCGATGGGAAGGGGAAGGCAGGCACCAGGCCAGCTGCCGGCTGCGGCACCGCTGCCAGTCCTTGTCCTCCAGCCACTGCCCTCCGCGGATAGCCCTTCGGTCGTGAACACGAGCAGGCAGGAGAAGATACTTGAGGGGAAGCAGTGAGCTGCCTGCTGATTGTGTTGATCACTTTTGCAAAAAAAAACCCAAAACCAAACAGCAAACCCCAAACCCAACCAAAGAACATTCAAAATAACTGCCAAATTCCCAAAGCTCTCTTCTGTGCTGGTTCTTGGCACTGTTAGTTTGCATCTAGTGGCATGAAATTGAAAAGCAGGCTGGAATAAACTCGATATCAGGGCATGGTGTGTTTACTGTGTGCCTTTAGTTTAACAGTGTCCTGAAAAGACCCTTGTTCTCTATAGCTATATGCTGAGCAGCTAAAAGTAACCAGTTTTAAAATAGAGATAATTAAGTCCATTTAAATTTTAAAAAAGTTTTACCACTAAGGAGGAAATGTGTAGGTTGAAAATAAGGAGTAGAGGAGAAATTATTCCAAGTTGCGCCGTCGACTTTGTGCTGGAAGAGCCTGCTTTTTCTCAGGTGCTTGTCTGCTGTTGATGACTCTCGGCATTATGCATATGTAGGAAGGCAGAACATGCAGCTGGACAAGAGGGCTGCATACAGAGAGAGGGAATTTTTGACCTTGCAGCAGCCTCAGATGTTGCTGTTCCTTCTTAAGTCTGCCTGTGTCCTTTGTTTCTTATATAGTCCCATTGCTAGACAATGTTAGGGGCTGGGCCTCTCGATTTTTTTCTTTTTTTTTATGTTGCTGGTTTACACCACTTCTGATACGTTCTTTATCACCTGCTCCCTTCAAGGCAAACTGCAGGGCTGCTTCCCTTCTGCAGCAGCTGTGCTGGAGAATTGCTGATGAAGAACAAAATGGGAGCTACTGAGCAATCATTTGGAGACTGGCTATTAAAAAAAAAAAAAAAAAAAAAGGCCAGCTAATTAGAGCTTAGAGGAATAGGCAACACTTTGTGCAAAAACACCAGAAGGTAGGCCCTCCAAATCCCATACACTCCCTGTAAATAGCTATAATTAACCCCACAGTATTCAATTTATTAATTAAAATTTAATTAATATTTTCTGTCCTTGACAATCATCTTAGAGGCAGTCAGGAAAACATAGTGGCAGCTGGGTTTCCGTAGAGCAGCAGCGACATTCAAGAGGAGAGAGGCACAGGAGACTCCTCTCACTCTCCTGGTCGTACCTGTGATAAAACAGAACTGAAACGGGTCACTGGATCGCTGGCAAAGGAGGGGAGGATGGAGGACAGTGCAAGTCTTGTACTGCGTATTTCCAGGTATCACCCTACAAATGTGGCACCCGCCTGGGTTATTTGAAAGTGTGAGAGAGAGGAATAGTGAGAAAATGAATGTTGTCGTTACTTATTTGACCTCACCAACTGCGGGCTGCTGTACAGCACTGTTTCACTCGGTTTTGATGTTCTGCTTGGTGCTTTGTCCGAGTAGAGTGAGCTCAGCCGAGATACCTCTCCTGAACTTTATGAGCCCCATCAAAGTAGGACAGCTATTGCTTAAAAATGCTGTGTCCATACTAGTAGCTTGGTGCACTCCTGTTTTGCTCCAGGGATGGGTTTCCTGGTCATTCATACTACCCGTGGTCAGTATGTCAGACACCCATCGGTGTCTGAGCTCTCTTCTGGAACAAATCTGTTGGTAGCCCCAAGGGGAAACGTGAGTGTTGTCAACCATGTAGTTCACTCCAGGGTTTGCTCCAGACAGGATAGATGTGGAAGACACCAGATGTATTCCCTTCAACAAGGACAGTGCTTCAGCGTTATTCCAGGTTAGGCAATAGCATAATTTGTGCCCTCACCCATCCTTTTCCTAGAGCACGTAACCATTTTTTTTTGGCATTGTAATGTTTTTGACGCAGCACTGCTCTGCTGGCCGGCAGCATACACCTGTTAGTATTCTCCATACTTTGAACTGAAAAAAACCCCACTGAGTCCATGCACAGAAAATAAGAAGTGTTAGCTACAGGGTCACGAGAGGAGACGTGAGCTGAGCACTATGCAGCATGGCTGCAGCCAGCCCGGTCAGTAGGAAGCATACTCTTAACAGTCTGGTCGTGAGCCATCCTGCAAAAACTGGCCTGTGGGCAAGGGGCTCCAGTATGGGCCTGGTGAGAATGGCCATGAGGTAAAGAAGGCCTTTTATTCCCCATTTAACAGAAAGGTGCAGACTGACTCAGCAAGAGAACATACTCCGAGTGTGTTGAAACCAGATCTCCCAGGACATGGGGAAAAAAGCTTTCTGTACAGAACTGTTAGACAGAAGCAAGTGGGGAGAGGAGATGAGACACAAGCACTGTCATCACCACCATCTTCTTGTCTTCTCTCCACTCCCTGGATGAAACTTGATGGGTTAGGCAGGTTTTTGATACATCTAGTGGATCAGGCCCTTCTGGTAGCGAAGTGGCATGCCATTTCTCAATCGTAGGAAGGCAGGCACCAAGCTGTTCAGTGCTATGAGATCAGAAGTGCTTCTGAGCACACCCAGAAGCAAAACTGGAGGTTCCTGGTGAACGTCAGCATTAGAAAAGATGAGTGTCACAATTCGGGAGTCTCTTTGGCCTCTGGGCTTTGGTGCATAACCGTGACTTTAGGACCAGCACAGACCCTACCCTTACGGTCTCTCCTATGATCACACAAGAAACCAGCCTCAGGCCCACCAGACCGTGAGTTCCATCTCCCATCAGTTGCGTGCTCCCAGGCATGGCCAACACCGAGGGGCGATGGCGGGGGCTAGAATGAACAAATTCTCTGCCCTTGTGGGAAAAGAAGTGCCTCACGCAGGGCTGTCCCCAGTCTGCCAGCAGCAAAGCCAGAAGGGCGGAGATGAAGATGCCGTTGCTATTGCGATGGTTCTGCTGGCTTCAGGCTGGGATACCCGATACGGCAATGTTGAGTCACGGCAGCATTTAATCTTCTGTTGCCACACGTGATGAAACAGGCCCGATCCGTTGTGATACTATTGCTAATTCTGGGTAGATTTTAGTAGAACTGAGGGAGATGGAGATAAGATGCTGAGAATCACGGCAGCCTTCATCCCAAAATGAAACTCCAAATGAGCACAGTAACTGTCCAACAACTATTGCAACTATTGCCTGATTTTGCGTGCATCGTTTAACCTTTTCTTACTTTCTTCCAATCATCTAGTGAATTATTTTAACTGAATTTTTAGAAATGTACTTCGTGCACCTCTCCAAAATTCACAAGCTTCTCTGACTTTTACAAAAAGAAGAGCAGGGAAAAAAACCCCAAAGCCCAAGCAAATCACTGCTAAGTTTAGAATTCGACATTCAGAACAACAGATACATCCAAACAATTTTTGCTTTACTGTTAGTCATTTGTACTAACCTGCAATTAAAAGGCTCAGCATTTGTTCTCATCTCTTTCTGAAATTACATTTTCCACTTCCTAGGCCCTGGCCTCAGGCAGTGGATTTTTGAAGCAATCATGCCTTGGTAATTAATGTTTAAAGATGAATGTTGCAACTTTTAACACAGTGTGTCGCTGAGTAAACATCCAGCAATGCCTGGTACCAAAAAAGAATACAAAAAATACAAGGCTCTTACTGAAAGCTGCAGGTTTTGCGGACATTATCCTTAGAGCTCCCAACTGCAGTACGTTTGATTACCCCTTCCTCTAGGCTTGTGGATGGGGGAGACAGCCATGCTTATAAAAAGCAGAAGAAAATAAATACCACACCTAATCTGTCAGTTCTTTGTGCCGTTGACTCATCACCGCAGAAAGCTCGCTGGGAACGATTAGCTCATACAGAGAGGGAGGAGACAAAACTTTGACGAATGATCGGTAGTTGTAACGCCGCCAGTGCCATTTTGGATTTTTACAAAAGGGCAGGAGGACAAGGGATGGAGCGGGAGGAGAGGAAGGGGTAAAAATGGAAGATGGGGGGACAAAGTATGGTCAGAGGTTCCCATTCTATTTCACGTTCCTTCGTTTGTCCCAAGTTTGCTTTTTCCCTGTAGAAGCCACAGCTTCCAGTCTGTTACTAACCCAGCTGGTTTTACCTGTGCTAGCAGCCCATCCTACGCGGGGGTTCTGTATGTGACACCAAACGCTCCTCAGCAGTGTTACCTGAATCTCGCATTGCAGCATTTTTTGCTACTTTAGACATTAAGTTAGTGTATCATCTCTTTCTAACAGAAATCCCTAGCATCTGAAAAGGCAAGTGAGTAGGAAAATCAGCAACTTCGGCATTTCAGGAAGGCGAAAGGGTAGTCTGGATTGAGGCTGCCTCCTTACTTTAGGCATCTGACTTGGGCATTGCAATCATCCTGATTCAGACCTTTTGGAAGACACACCTCATGCCTAACATTTCCCAATCGGTTGGCACGAGGCTGCTGCCTCTTCACCTGAGACTCCTAAGACAGGAAAAGTGGGAAAGTACTCATGTGGTTCTGTGAGTGGTTTCTGTCAAAAGGGGCAGGGGGGTCACACTGTACTATGGGAGGGGTCTGGCCATGCCAAGGACCCCATACCGTATCCACTAGTTTGGTACGTCCCCTTCCGATCTGATCTCTTAGAGCTCTTTCTCATACATTGAAGTCTTTCCTCGTCTGGGGGAGGCCAGTGACAAAATCATAAACAGATCAACCGGAACGAGAACAGAATACTACTTTGGGCTGGGTTTCTCCCCCCCGCCCCTTCTTCTTTTCTGCCTTCCAGAAAAGAGAAGGGAATTCCCAATCCAGCACACAACTGGCAGGTCGGCAAACCAAGTTGGGAGCAGGTGCTTTGGGCTTTGTTACTCTTTGATGTTCTTTCTGCTCAGAAGAAACCAAAACCCAAAGAACTCCTGGAAGAGCTCCATGTGTCCGATTCTGCAATTAAGTGTGAAAATGGAACCTCCCAAATAATCTCGCCTTTCTGGAAGTGAAGTTCAGGCTCTAAGAAAGATTAGTAAGAGAAACATTCAGCACTAGTCATACTCATTTGGGTAACAGGCAAGTTTCTGCCTGTGCTCACTTCTAGTATTCATTATGAATGTGTATTAGTGACTTCCTAAGCAGTAATCCCAGCTGAACAGTAAATGAAGTATTGCCTTCTGCTTTAATGATTTCCTGTTCTTTTAGCATTGTTTATATACCATCAACAGCATGCTGATACCTTAACTGGGTACCCAGCGCTTGGCTATTTTATTATCCATTGCTTTAGTTATCTGCCCAGATCCCAAAAGGATTAAACTAATTTTTAGATGATTTTGCTGTTGAAGCACAGTGGTTTTGAATTCTTTTTTGTTGTTTTTTTTTTTTTTTTTTTTGCCTACTTTAAATGTTTTCCATTAAAGATGAGGACCTATTTGTGCTAAATTTAAGCCTGCTCAAAATAGCTTTGTTGTGTTTTTTCAGTTGATTTTTCACAGATCCCGTAGAAAACAGAGGTCCAGAGAGCCCTACTGCAGGGTACAGGGCGCTTCAGTTACACTTCATGTTGAACATGAGACAGATCATTCAGCATTTTGCTAAATTGAAGCGTTACCAAGTCCCATGGAATGGAAAATGCTTCGGGAGTAAAAGCAGTGTGTTTTTCAAGAAATGCTTAATCCTAAACAGATCATCCAAATGGAGTGTAAAAAAGACTGTACTACAGCTAATGAAAAGATTTTGTTCAACTTCAGTGGGCTCTCAAACAGGCGGAGATAATATGCTTGCCCTTGCTAACAGCATTCATTTAGCTGTGTTTCCTTTCCTAGACTGGGAATTAGATTTCCTTCTCCATTGTTTGTATAGAAAGACTCAAACTACTCAGGAAGATCATGTGGGAGCCAGTGTGTTTAGAAGAAGGAGCTGCATTTGAATAGAAGATACCTTCCAACTCCATGTTCAGCCATTCAGCTTTAGTCAAAATAAGCATCTTTGCCATGCTTTGGAGCTGATGCCCTACAACGGACCGTACCAGTCTGCTGCACACCCTGCCTTGCTGCAATGAGGGGCTGTGAAAGAGCCTGCATAAACAAACAGCAAGCAGCCGTCTCATGTGCCAGCTTACACACGTGTGCGTGCGTTCACACTGGTGAGGATGTATATTAAGCCATCCAAGTTTATACACCTAAGGTTGGAAATGTTTATCTTTTTTTTTCTAGGCTCCAGTCCCAGTTTATTCCAAATCCTGTCCCCAGACTTAACATACTTTGTTCTTACATTGCCTGCTTTGAAGTCTATGGACCTGAACTGGGCAGGCTCCCAGCACCTTCAGTTGCCTCTGGGCCAGACTTCAACTGGTACATTTTATCTAGAGGACATTTTGAAAGACGTATGACTGTTGACTTCCAAGGCCATTTCATAAGGATCAGGACTCGTAAAGAAGCAAGCAGAGGCACACAGCAATTTGATCAGGGGCACAGTCACCTAAGGATCAGGGATGAGGGTAAAATTTACAGATCTGGCTTTCTACTTGCACCAGAGCACAATTTGCTGTCTTTGTGGTTTTTGTTGTTGGGGTTTTTTTTGTCTTTTTTTCCTCCTTACTACTTCACTGTTAGAATTAAAATGGCCAAGGTAATTTATGCTCCAGATTCCTTTTCTTGTTCTGAAACCAGCAATGAATGCTCTAGGTTTTTCTGAAGGAAAACCTTTCTCTAAAGGTGCCACACGCTACAGTTTTCTCTCTAGGAGCATGGGATAGGGAGAAAAAAGCTCCATTAGTGACTCTTGCTATGTAACCTTTCCTTAAAATGCCAGCAACTGAGCTTCCACAGAAAGAACAACAAATACTGAAAGAGGAATGTGAAGGACATTATGAAAGAAGAAAGCAAGAAAAGCGATCTGCTCAGACAAGTTTCTCAAGAAAGGTGATGTAATATGTACTGTAGAAAATCCTAGCAGTTGACATAACTTACTCTCTTTCTAAGTAGCTGTGGCTGCCAGCAGCCTGGGAGAAACAAAACGTGCAGCTGGGAATACAGCTGAGCAGACTGTTTTGTCCAAAAGAAATATAGTAGGTGTAAAACATGTTTTCAAAAGATGTCATTGAAGTTTAATTGAAAAGTGTCCTATTAATTAAGGCTGAGCGACCGATGGATGAAAGTCTCATTTCTGTTGGGGCTGTTCATGGCGATACTGTAACATTAACTCCTGCATGCTGGGAGTACTCGAGAGGCTGCTGTTGGGATGCCGTGGTACGCAGTTCTGTTACAAGCATGCAGTCCCGTTCCTAGAGTTTAGCAAATGTTTAACAAGGTTTTTAACAGCTGTCTTGGAAATTGCCCAGCTTTGCGTTGACTGACTTGCACATACTTCAGCCTGGTTTCATACGGAAGTGACTGTTCTCGGCATGTGTGTTGTGCATGTGTCGGCATCCATGTATATGCAGTTCGGGAACCTCCCTCCCTGTTGTAACAGACCTGACAGAAAGGCGTAGGGTCTTTGAGATATTGAAGATACTAGAATTTTGTGGAAGCAGGTGGCTGGATACTGAAGAGGGTCTGGATCTTCTCTGCAGGGGACAGGCTGCAGGGAACTGTGCTCTTGGTTGGCCTTGGGGACTTCAAGAGGCCCAAATCTGGAGGATCCCAGGTTTTCTTATTCCACTTCTCACAGAGCTTACTAGTTTAAAGATCTTGGCTGCAGCCTGAAATGTTTCATCTTTTAAAAACACTAGCTCCTCTACTTTGTTCTTCCTGGTACATGTACAGAGAAAAATGCTGCATGTACAGAGACTGGTGAACACAAAGTGCCATTGGAAGAATGAATGTATCCGTTTTCAGGTAGGCTAGTTCATAAAAATTGGATAAATTGGTAAACAGAAAGTCCCAGCACATGGACTATTGTGGATTTATTCATAACTACCACCAGAGGAAGAGCTGTACAGGAGGAATGTCTATTACCAAAATTACATTTAGTCATAGGACTGAAATACATGGTCTGTTACCTCCTTTTTACAAATACTGCTAGCACTGTTCAGACAGCCAGCATATATGGTTTCATGCAAAAGAATGTGTTGATATTTTCCTAAAGTTTTTGTGAATAGGGCCGGACAAAGCTGCAGGAGATCCCTAATGTTTTTGATGGGACTACTGTCATGTCAAAAAGACACGTGCTAACTTCTCATTTTAATGTAAATTCCTTGTAAGGAAAACACAGGCAGTGGGACTGACAGTACTAGATGTTGTCTTGGAGTGGGAGGTGCAGGGACCCTGCTGAATCCTTAGGGATGCCTGAATATTCTTCCTCTACCTCTGCTACATACCCACTCCATTGCATTTTCTCTTTTGTTCTAGGTGGAGTCTGGATAAGAGCTGTCAGGAGAGCTTTATAGCTGCATTGAGGCTACCAAGCAGTAGCCATCTTGAACCGCTGTTTTAGAGGAGTGGCACCAAAAAGCCTGTTGTTGTGCCAAGTGCTTTACAGGACAAATAACACTCCCTGCTTCCTCAGCTGCTTAAAAATCAAGCTATAGATCCTGAGCTTCAATCTGAATACGGTAAGTCAAACCTCAGAGGCCTGCATCCATTGCACGATTGAGTTTAAAATAATTACAGTTGTCAGCCACTTTTAAACCAAGCCCGAGGAAAAATCACTAGAACACAATGCTATGTAGCTGACACTCATATTGCCGGATCTCTCCCTGTGGCACTAAAACGATAGTAAATGGGGTCTTGTTAGTACACCCGAGTGCTGTGCTGATGTTGGGTTGCATTTCAAGAACTCCCTCAGTTACAGCAATGCTGAGGCCGGAAGGTTGCAATGGATCACCGCAAAAGCCCTGCCCACTGCCCAAAAGAGTCTTGCTTCTTGGCCGTATCAAAAGCTCACGATTTTTTTGTGCAACTTCAGTTTACTTCCTAAACTGGAAAGTGCAGAAGACATCTCCTAAGCTGGCCAATTACGTAAGTGAGTGAAGTGGCAGTCTACTTTTTTTACTAGGGTAGAAAAACAAGGGTCAGAAGAGATGTTACCAATAAAAGCGACAACTCTCTATCCCTAAAGATACAGTACCCCTAAAGGTTCCTTTATCTCTAAAGATACAGCAACCTTTCAAAAACCTCATCTTGGGTTTTCCTTGCAATTTGCTGGGCTCCATTTTAAGAGAAAGTTTCCCCCAACTAAAACCTTGGTGGCTAGAGAGATGGGGGAGGAAGGGCAGTGTAACTGGCTGCTCTCTTTTTGCATAGAGATGAAAACCAGCTGCTTGCTCCAGTTGGCCTTTAGGCCAGCATGTGATAAAACTTTGTTCCTTTGCTGTTCCCACTAAATCCTTTCTGGTGTCACACTCACATATGCAGGCCTCTCCCATTCCCACATAACCCCCATGCATACTCTTGCTTCTCTATAAAAGTCCATTTGTGGCTTGAAAAGCTCGTGTTAGAAACAAAGCTATTTAAATCTCTTGTGATTTCTTATGTTTATTCATTTGGCATCTGAGCACAGTTGCTAAAAGTCTGAGAATGGTTGCTGCTCCCGTTTGAATTTCTTCTCCTTCCCACCCCTAAACCAAGCGACATTTTTAGCTTCAGATTGTATAGCAGGGAGCACGTTAAACATCAGGTCAGAGAGAAATGAGAAACATGATGGGGCTGCAGCTCTAGCTGCTGCAAGGAGCCCAACTCTCCATATTAGAAATCAACCACTTTTTTGGTTTAAAGTGTGAAGAATACATCAAAAAGCTACATGAAATCCATTTTCTGGGTGATGGAATGTACGCCTGCCTAGTTTGCTTCCCATTAGGTTATTAACACTTACTGCATCTGTAACCGCTGGTTATTGAAGGAAGGACTTAACTTTCTACCAGAACCCTGGGACTAATTAAAACATTGCCATTAACGTTTAATGAGAAAGTTGTTGCTTTCACCAGTAAACTGGCTTACACTCTTAGTCCCATAAAGCACAAGTGGCACATACTGAATCATAATTAACAAGCAGATTTGGGGAAAAATGCAGTCAGAGGAGGGCAGCTTGCTGCATAAGCCAAAAACGATTGGTTGCTTTCTTCTTAACTTTCCCCACCAGTACTGGATATTGTATATGCTAACTAGCATTCATCTCTCAGCAAGGCATCCAGACCTTGTAGGGCCAGTTCTTTCTTCCAGTAAGACCTTTGCATCATAAAACGGTGCAGACAAAATATCCCCAGGGGAAAATCCCGTGCTTGTAGGAACTTCCAAACCAGGGTATAGCACTATTTCCTTGCCTAGCTGCTTGTCTGGGGTGGAGGGGAATGGCCTGTTAGAAAGGAATGGCCAACACAAATGGAGAAGAACAAATAAGACACCTGAGGGTGTGTCTAATGGATCTGAATATTGAGAGCAGGAAAGGAAGAAGTTTTGCTCCTCTTCTGTGCCAGCCTTGGGCAGAGGGGCAGACCTGGTAAACTTTAGCTCCATATATCTATCAACCAATTCTGCTTTTTTATTGTTTGTACATACACACCGTAAACTAGCCAGTTCTGTCTTCTCTGGGACCAAGTTATACCTCATTTAAAGTGATTGGATTTACACTGAAGAGGCATCACATGAGGAGACTAACCTTTGGAGGCTATGGGTCCTCATTACTAATGTTATAAAGGTTAAAAAACAATACCACAAGCCATTTCACAGTGCATTTACAGAACGAATGGTAAGAGCAGTGAATAGTGCATTTTATTCCAAATGCTTCATTTAACAAAGCTTAAATACCCATCTGAACACTGTCACTTTGAGGTACATTCCTGATTTGGCTTTGCTCTTGGTTATAGCGGTATATAAATCAAGAATTACTCTAGTGAAGTCAGTATTAAACTCAAAAGAGAGTGAGTCTTGCTTTTTACCTCTACAGCAAATCCTATTCAATTTGGTATGACTACAGCAGTATGTTTAAGTGCAATGCAAGAGCAGAGCCAATTGGTAAATCTGTGCCCTAAATTCAGTATAGTTCTTGAGCTGAATTTCCATCTGAGTACTCTTGAACACTGCAGCACTAAATCTCCTTTTCCTGCAGTGTAATTAGTTTCTTTTGCCACAAAAGAATTATATTTTCCTTTTTGTAAACACAGGCCACATGGAACACATGGTTGTCTTCTGAGCAGAAACCTCCAAGACTGTAGCTTATATATACTAAAAAACCAACAACCCACAAACTTCTGTTTTGAAGCTAAATGCAGTTTTTGAGTCTATCAGCATTTTTTATTCCATACCAGTTTTCTGCATCGTGGAAAATATACACCCCTAGGAGGGTAACAACTGTGATAAGTCATTAAAAAACCAATTATCTAGGAAAGTAATTTTTTTCCATTATGAAAGTGGCTTGTCATATATTAGTGAAATGAATTACTCACATAGCACACCTTTCACAACCTCAAAAGAATTAGATTATGGCCCACACATTCCCATGTGTAACAGGAGCAGCTCTCCTGTTTGTACGTACACCACTATCACTCCACAGTTTCTGATTATGTTTTTTTCATATGCAATCATAAATCACTCGCAAATCAGTCCAAAGCCTAAAACTAACCAAACCGGGTCGTATTTCTGGCATTAGCTATTCTATTTGCACGTCTTTCCAGATTAAATCAATTCTTGTTGTGATACGGAAAGATTCCAGGTACGTGGTGCTCAATGGGAAAGGTGACAGCATGACATTTAGGAGATGCACGTGTGGGAAAGGGAGGAAAAGCAACAGGGAAAGAAACACATTTGCTTTTGGCCCACTCAGAAGAAAGCCAGCTGAGCGGTAGCTACCCAATTCATCCTTTGGTTTAGCACTGTGCTTTCTGGGACTGTTCAGAGCAGAGAAGGCCTGAGGGGGATCTCATCAACGTACATAAATACCCGAAGGGAGTGTGAAGAAGAGGGAGCTGGGCTCTTTCTGGTGGTGCCCAGTGACAGGACCGGAGGCAGCGGGCACAAACTGAAACACAGGAGGTTCCCTCTGAACATCAGGAAACACTGTTTTACTGTGAGGGTGACTGAGCACTGGTACAGGTTGCCCAGGGAAGTTGTGGAGCCTCCACCCATGGAGGTACTCAAAAGCGGTTTGGACATGGTCCTGGGCCACTGGCTGGAGGTGACTCCGTTTGAGCAGGGGGCTTGGACATAGTGACCTCCAGACATGCCTCCCAGCCTCAGACCTTCTGTGATATTGTGATGTGGCTTTGGTCTCTTGTCAGTGAGAAAATGAGGCACCTCATTTTCTTGGTGGCTCCCTTCAATCAGGGACAGCAAATTTTAGAAATGCAAAGAGTGCTGCAGCAGAGAGGAGCTGTGGAAGGGACCCCAACAAGCCTGTAGAGTTTGCAGTGGGAAGGAATGAAATGCTTGTGGGGTCAGGATGGGCAACCTTACATCTTGCAAATTAATAGAAACAAAGCAGGAGTGCAAGAATTACCCATTATTTCCACTTCAGTCGCTCCGAGTAACATTCCTATCCTTTTTGTTTCAGGGAGGGAGAGCTGTGACATAACTAATAAATATACTTCAAGTATCACCTGATGACTACAGCTTTGTGCCAGTGGCACTGGGAGCACAGGAGGGATGCTGAGAACTACTGTGAAAGGACTTGTCATGTGCAAAAGCAAAGCAGAGAAATCTGGATGTCTGAATTTTATGACATTTAATTTCAGTGCAGACTACTGAGGCCTTGGTGATTTCTGGGGTTATAATCATGTTTTCAGACTGATTTACCGTGTCATTCTCCTGCACAGGATGAAGATAAGCACATCAAGGGGTGCTTAGGTCCAAGAGGTTTTCAGTGCCAGTTGCTAGTGCTGCAAGCTGCAGCACTTAGCTCTGACCATGGACAAGAATCCCAGACTTTGGGGCTGCACTGTTGATCACACTGGGGGAAACATAGAAAAAAGGGTCACACACCTCCTCCATCTCCTGTGACTAGCTTGTATTCTCGAATGCCAGCTCTCCTACGTGCTAAGAAATAGCTGAGCTGGACTTAATTCAGTGGTGGGCAGCAGAAAAAGTTAGAAGGCAAGTTCAGTGCCAGACTCAACACGGCCTTTTCTCAGAACGTCACCTTCCTGGAACGGCTTCCCATCAGCATAGCAAGACAAGGTGGCGATTTCTTTTTCTTCTTCCTTAGGTGCATTTAGCAAAAGGGCAGGATAGAGGAGGCGAAAACTTTCACAGACATGAACTCTGTAATGGTAAGCTGAGTTCAAGCAAAGGTGCAGCACTTGCAAAGCACACCTGGCACATTAGGGCACCCTGACAAGCAAGATACAAAGCGCAATTGCAGCTTTAATGTAGAAGTAGCAAGTTTCTGTCTGTCGTACTGAAAATACAACCTCTTGCCAAGTTACAAAGAAGGCATTTTTCCATACTCTGCAGTAGACAACCCTGGTACCAAATAACAATGCCTTCATCTTCTGACGGTGCCGTTGGAAGTGGGGAAGGAGCTCTTTTCACATCTTTGTTCTGCCTCCGCTTCTAATACATACAGATGCCTGCAGCTGAAAAGCTCCATGCTACAGTGCCTGGGTTTCTCTAAAGGAAACCTCAGAGAAGCGCTGCTGGGGTTAACATATTGTTTTGCGGAGGCATATGCAAGTGTATTGCAGAAGGCACTATGCAAATAGTGTTCACAGAGTTTATAATTTCCTGTTGGAACAGCAAAGAAAAGAAGGTCATTGATTTAAACCAGAGAATACAAATGATTTCCTGCCCACAAAGCTGCCAAATGCTTGGAGTTATTGATTTTTTTTCCCCTCCCTGCTGCTAACCAAACACTTCAGGTCCTGTCATGGGCATCATCAGCTTATTGACTAAGTAAACATAACCCATTAAGCTGAACATTTTAAAAACAATAGAAAATTACAGTGGCTATAGTAAAAAACAACTGCATTCCAAAAAAAAATAAAAATAAAAAGGAGAGGAAAAACAGTTCCTGAAGTTAATTAACTTTTACGTAGATTCAAGTTTCTGGAATTTAGATTTCCATCCAAAAGAGAGAGAAAGGAATAAATTGAAAGGCGTCTGGGGAAAAAAAAAAAGCCCTTTCCTAAAGAAGCCAAAAAGGAGAGGGTGCAGGGAAGTGAGTACTTCAAATTTTAAGACCCTAAGAAAAAATTATTGCAAAATTGAGATTGAAAGGGTAAAAAGGTGTGGCAGGAGCATGGTAAAGGCATGTTTTTATTTACTTATTAGCAGCAGGAGGTCTGTGTTGTTGTCTGAATATTTTCTTTGAAGCTAGAGCTGAGCACAGCTGATGCCTGGCCTTGGCACACGTCAGTTTGAAGATAGCATGTACGGTATTAATAAATGTAGAACAATACTTGCTGTCAAGTTGGTTACAAGGCAGTAGTTCACTGAAGGGGGCCTGACAATGTCAAAAAGCATTAGAGCAGAGCCAGCAAATGCTTTATACGCTACAGCTGAACCCAAAAGAGGAATTGATGCCCTGGATCTGACTTTAAGGCATCTGTCTGCTCTGGAGAGCGTGTGTTTGTCTGAAGAAGCAGGGAAACAAGTTGCTTTTCTCTCCTCCAACCATCTGCCTACACGCGGAAGGCAAGGAGCAAGATGCGAGACAACAAACTGTAGTGCGTTGTAAATGGAGAGGGATGCCTTGCAGACAAAATCATCTTTAAAAGTAGGAGCACACTCTCAGGAGAGGTGTTTAGAGGTAACTCTGAACAGCAGGGAGACAGCTACCGGGCTGGGACACGGCTGAGAGAGCTGGTTTTCCCCTGGGCCTGGCTGTTGCAGGTGCGGCGGCTGGCTTCCCTGGCCGAGAGCCTTGCGGTCCTTTGGTGTGAGAGCTAGCAGGGAGGGAAGAGCCAGTCGGAAGAGACACCAGGAGGGAAGTAAACAAGCAGATTACAAAGTGATGAAAAATAAAGGCTATCAGCCTTCAACAGTGACTTAGAAGAAGGTGTGACCATTTCCTCCACCCCCTCACCCTCACGCATGTCGACTGAAAAATATTAAGGCAGGTAGTCACAGATTATTAATGACCTGTTAAGAGCTTCTTTAATTTTCTAATAAGTGCCAACTGCAGCTGCTGTAATTATTCTGCTGGTCCTACAACACGCCCTGTGCCAGGCTGCAAAATACCTTTTTTTTTTTTTCTGGAACATATTGTCGTGCCTCTTAACATGCGTGTACTGCACACAGGCAATGTCATACCTAAGTAAAATCACATCTTAGGCTGTCGGAGCATTTTGTAGCCATTAAATGCCACTATCTTCCAGCAAAGTAGGAACCAGGAAGCATTTAGTCACTTATTTTTACATGTGTGAATTAAGACACCTGAATTTTATGGTTTTAGCCACAGTGATACGGTGAGTCAGTCCCTGAGCTGCTTGTGAAACCTGGGAGCGCCGTTTTCTGCTTTGCCTGCGCTGGTGTCGTATGAACTGCAAAAGCCACAGATAAATTGGAAGTAACACGAAGTAGGGGCTTTTTCTATCTAAGCAGAGGTCCCTGGGAGTAACGTCGTATAAAAGTGATGGTATCTCTTTATTGCTCTTCCTAATTCCCACAAAGAGAGAGCCGAGTAGCATGCGATGAGAAAACAAAAACAAATGGAAAACTGTGTGTGTTGTGGTCAAAGGCAAAGTCTTTCCTCTGCAGCCTTCAATTTAAGAAGTCTGTGGGCATGGATCCCTGCCAGCGTCATTAGCAGCAGCGATTCCCCGCTAACTGGTCCTGTTTCCTTTTCTAATGGATCACAGCACACCCGCGTGTCTCGTGTATGGCATATTTGTCAAATTTCATTATATTTAGCCCTTGGTAATCTAGCTTTTGATCGACCAACTCCACAACCAAGTATTTGAACATTATGGTAGCAAGAAGTTTACGAGGAAATAACGTATGTTGTTAGCAGCCCTGTTTGGAAGCTACTAGTGAGGGCGTGTCTTGAAAATGCCATAAAAAAAGCCTAATTTTCAAAGATCCCAGCACTTTCAGGAAACAAGGATCCTGTAAAGGTATCACCCGTTGAGCACACACAAAGCACATGATGTTTTGAAAAATCTCACCCATCAACAGTACATAAAAGCGCGGTTTGTATTTTTGTCTGGCTCTTGGACTGTCACGCCTTGTTGGGCAAAGCCCAACTGTAGCTCCATAGGAAAAGCTTGTCTCTTATCCCGAAAGGTAGGTTGGCTGTAGGAAACAGCCCTGGAGTTGTGCTGACCCCGTCTAGGATGGTATGTTTTAGCCTAAGAGAGGGGATCGTGCATGGGCCGGGACACAGCCCAGGTCTCTGGAGACCCAAGTGCCCGACCTGGCACAGGATTCCTGTGAAATTGTTCTGTGGTTTTCTGCCGCAGCTCCCCAAAATGAAAAAAAATCCCTGCCTTCCCTAACAGCAGCTATAGAAAGACCTAAGATTCTGTGAATAAAATTGAGACATTATTTAAAACATCAAACAGAGATTTTTTTCCCTCAAATCTTTTCCCACACATGTTCTGAGGAGGAAAATATGGATTGCAGTCATCTGTTCTCTGAAATTCCTCTTGCCCTGACTCATTTTTGGAAGAGAAGCTGATTCACGTCCAGCTGTCTTGTGAGCATCCAGCATATCTTTTCCTTTTTCCAGGGGTGGATGGATAAATCGGTACCTGCTCCTCAGACCAAGTTCAAGGTCTGACTTCAGATGCGGCACATGCAAATGGCGTGGCGGGTTCCACCCCTTCCTTCGCCCTTTAGCTCTCTCCATCTCGCACAGCTCTGTGCACAAGTGAACAAGCTGGATCTGTCCGAACAGAAACCTTCAAGTATTTTAGGAGCTTCTTTCCTTTCCTTTTTTTTTTTTTTTAATGGTTCCCATCATAACGTTTTTTCCCTTTTTGTCTTTCTGAGTATAAAATGTTTCTAGGTCAGAATCCCTGTTGGTCTTGTGCTGGTTTTGGTGTTCAATGCTTATTAAAAAGTCACGAGTCTTTGAGGTTATTTTTTCCCCAGATCTTAATTTATGTTAACAGATTTAGCTGATACTGAACCAGTTCTGCTCATATGGGCAAGGACCAACTTCTGGAAACGATCCAGGTGTCCAAGATGTTCAAAAGTAATTAGTTTTCCTCAAAGCCTTAGGCTTTAAGTGTTGATCTGATGTATTTCAAAGGGACTTGACTTTCAGAAGAAGGGTAGGGTCAGCGTTTTCTGAAGGAGGGGCCCTTCTGGGGAGGGTGTAAAGATGGGCACTAGAAATAAACTTACCACATCTGAGAATGTGGGGGGATTTAGGGTAGCATTTTATTTATTTTTGGTTTTCGGTAGGAAGTATGAATAAGAGCAAGGTGTTTGTGAAGTGCCAAAAGTATGTACTGCTATAACACTCTATAATAAAAAAACATTATATCAGCAAGATGTTTGGCCTTAGGGCTGCAAACCTTCCTGTCTCCGCTGATACTTTTAAAGGCTTTATAAATCGGGCTCCATGCTGATCACAGCAGAGCAGATCACATCTTTTACCCGCTCATTTCCAGAAGCGGACACATTACAAGGCAACGAGCATCATATGATTTACACCATGTTCCTGCCTTAAACATTTTTTCCCCTGTGACTGCATCACCTGGCATTCAGTTCCTTTAGGTCACCGTCTACTGCATGCCTATTTAATGCGTGCACGTGGATTGTATTATTGAAGTTAGTAAGACTACGGACAGGCATAAGCCTTATCAGGATTGGAGTTAGAGCCTGTAAACTTCCAGGCAGGTGCTAACTTTTAATACAGCCATGTACATACAGTTCCTAGCCCAATGATGTCTGCAGTACCTCCATGAATTTCTGCGACCATTTTCTTTTCTCTTTACAAGGTAAAATGTGACCTGTTAGCCAAGAAGGTTATTACAGACTCCTTTTGTTTCCTCTCGGGATTTAGTAAGTTGACTTAAAGCTAGGTAGGTAGTTGGTTTTGGCTTTGAGAACTTGTCACCGTCTTTGGCATAATTAATACATCGGGGACAGATAAATGCCCACAGACTGGCAAGAGAGCTAAGTAGTTAACCACTGCATAGAAGGCATTGCAAGCTCTTTGATCTTTCCATGAGAAATGGTTTGGTACTCTTCACCAATCACTTAACCCTGCAGGTTCAGTGAACCTATTGTAGGAAACTATATACAGAAAATACACATCACACTATGAAAACCTCCCTGGCTTGACAGTCCGCTTCTACTAAGCTCCTGCTAAGCACAGAGTGCTATTCCCTCTCATCCCGACAGCACGAGACAGTCAAAGGACCGTATTTGCTATTTCTTTGTGATTCTTCTGTTTTAAGGTGCCCATTTGGAAGCTGGGCTGTGACGCATGCTGTAGGGAGGCACAGGTACAGCGCCGAGCGATTCTTTTGAACCTTGGGTTGCAGCGCTCGTGACCTCATTGCCGGCGGCAGGGAAGCCAAGAAGCTGTCCTATAGCTTTCTCAGGTAAACCGCTCACTGTTAAAAACCATAAACACCACTGATCTTTTCTTCTTGCACCTTAGGTGCAACTTCTTCATTTGCCCTACTTAGGAATTCTTACTCTTAAATCCTTTGCAGTTCACCTCTAAAACACAAAAGGTGAACATTCACACCTTCCTCCCCCCTCCATGGTGTCCAATTACAGAAACATACAATTAGAAATGTTAATGACACATTATTAGGCATTAACCTATAACGCCATGCTCCAATAACAGCAAAAATGGGTCACGCTGTAGGTATAATTATCCTTCTTCTTGAAAAACACGCTCTAGTCGTATCTGCCATACCCCTTGTATTTCAGTACAAAGCATGGGCAGCTCCAGTTCTCTTGGAGGATGATCTGGAGCAGGTTGTTGAAGCGGCTGGCACGTGAACCTGGCCTTCAAAAAGAGTGAACAAACTAGGTTGTAGCATCTCTGCAACTTAGGAGAAAAGCAAGGCACGTGGCTTCGTTAGAAAGCCAGACTCCATTTCACAGAGGGATAAACCGAGGGATGGCAGGAGAAGGCTCCCGGGACAACGGGAAGGGTGGCCCCACCGTTTCGCTCTGCCCGGCACCGGGATGGTGCAATCGTCCGCAGGGGAAGAGGGCACGTAGGGGGGTGAAGGTGGGCAGGCAGGAGAAAAACAAATGCAGTACAGGTGAGCCCGGTGGCTTAAGAGCACGTGGGGAAGTAGTCTGTGATAGCAGAGTACAGAAGATGTATAAAGAGATATAAATATATAGAAACGTGCAAATGAGAGCGCCCAAGAGAGGAGAAAAAGGTAACGAAACTAAAATATCTGTAGGCACCCTGTCAGGCTTTGTGCTAACTGAGCACGTTGTAGCGTGCGCCCCAGGAGATGTGATAGAACTACAAGAATGAAGTGGCTGTTTGGAGTCGTTAATCGTTATATTGACTGCTTTCACTTTCCTTGTTAATTAGCTAGCGGCAAAAGCAGAAAATAAACTTAATGCAGTTTCCTGGCTTGCCAGTAATCTTCCTCATATATAGAGTTGTCCCTTCAAAGCGTTTTAACCAGGGTAAGTTATACATTTCTAGGAACTGATCCACAAGGAGAGCCTGGAAGGGACCATTTCAAAGCTGAAAAGGTGTTTTACCTCCCTAAATGCCAAAATACGGTAAGTTATACATTTCTAGGAACTGATCCACAAGGAGACCCTGGAAGGGACCATTTCAAAGCTGGCTGAAAAGGTGTTTTACCTCCCTAAATGCCAAAATACGCCTTTTCAGTGCATCTGGAGAAGAATCACAGAGAAACAAAAAAAAAGTGTTACTCCTACTTTTGGTTTGACTGTCAATTAAGCAAACTTCTTTCCTGCAAGTTGCTGAGGTTTTGGTGAGGGCAGATCATACACGCAAAGTCTTTGGTATTTCTGAACGTGCTGGCAGGGGACACAATTTGCTGTTACCTACTTACCGAGGTAACCGGGATGTTGAGACTATTTCCGTGAAAAAGAGGAAAATAACATGCTGAAACGATCATCCTGTTGAAACACTTCTGCTGTCCTGTCCTCTCTTTGGTGATGATGAAGGTATTTTGTAGATGGCGAGTGTCAAGAAGCTGTCTCTAAAACGTTGTCCTGGCATGTTATTAGTATAGAAATTGGCTCACGCCCCGCTGCCTTATGGATCTTACACGATCAATGGATGGGCAAGACAGCAAGAATGTGAAATACAAGTGTGTGCTTGCGTGTGGTTTGCCTGACATTACCCTCATCTCCTGTGACTTCCATCACTACCTGGGTGGCTTGCAGAAAAGCCGGACCTGGGGCCAACTCAAATCCCACCAGCTCAAGGGAGAGTTTTGTTGCAGAAAGGTTAGGCAACAGTTCCAGCCTTGAAGTTAGGTGCTCAGGTCCGCGTTCAGGCCTATCAATAAGCTTTAATTTAATTTAATAGTAGTCTTTTGCCACACATATTTAGTATTTCATGCCAACACCTCCGGATGACAGTGGTTCAAAGTGGTTTAAAGGCTCCCAAGCTGCTTGTATCGGTGGCCTGGCAGTATATTGTCTTGGCCAGGTGGGTAGGCAGTGACCCAAATTGAGATAGCCAGCAGTGATCACATCAAGTTTGCATGGATCAAGTTGCTTCTCTCTGATTTCAGAGCAATATTATTGCTTACTCTTTGGTCTGCCATAGCACCCAGAAGCTGGAGGTGCTGCTGGAGCTTGGTAGTGCCAGGAAGAGGAGAAGGAAGATGAGAAGGAGGAAGAAATGACTTTCCCAAAGAACCTGCAGCCCCAGCTCCCTCGCTCAGCTCTGAGGCAAATAAAATGACTGCTTGTGGCTTGGTGAAAATGCCCTTGCTTCGTCACTACCTGCCTTCGGTGGAGGTGCCCGAGACCAACCTCTGCCACATGAGTTTCAGAGACCAAAACAGAAAAGCTGAATTTGCTGGAATAAGGGAGCATCTCTTAAGCCCAGCCTATTTTTAGAAGATCCTCTGTGGAGAAAACAGAGTCTAATTAAAACCAGAATTTATTGTTGCAGTAACCCACCAGTTCACATGTGACCCTGGGAGTCTTCCACCTCTCTGGGTGTGTTAAATCTTCTTGTTAACTGCCTGAGTCCTGCTTAGTTCTCAAGTCAAGCCTGAATACTACCTTCTCCACCATATCTTATTATTTTTAAGGTACAAAATTAACATCGCCCTTATTAGGAAGCTCTGCTCTTTATTTTTAGAGAACACTACTTATAATGATTTAATGTCTCTTCTTTTGGTAACTCTAGGCTTGGTGGTTTTGTGTGTGCCAATCTCCACTTAATCTTTCTTACCACTGCAAATAGCACAGAGGAGAAGATGTTTTTGCAGAACAGCGTAGCTTAGAAATTGTGCTTTTTTAATTACCGGCTGTGAAGAAATCTGTTTTTCCACCAGTTGCCTTGCATACTTTTTAGTCGTATAACAGGTTCTGAGGGGAGATCTCCACCACAGATAGCAACGTGAACTTCCTTCCTTAGGAGGCAATTGCATGCTGTATCTGTAAGGTTCTCCTAAATGTGTTGCCTTACAGTTACTACCTTTGTGGTAAATGAAGCCGAGGGGGTTTGGACCTTCCCTTTAATAGCCCCTACGCTTTGCAGGCTGTAAGTGATTTTCAGAAAGGCTCAGGACAGGAGGCACGTTTCTGGGCAAGGTTCTGCTTCCCTTCCCTAGCGAGCCGCCTCTGTGGCACTTCAGCAGGTGGGAGCAGCAAACACGGTTGGCCAGAGGGCAGAAATCCTAGCGATGAGTCCTCGCAGACTACGTTTTGGTCTTCCACAAGCTGACACCATGAGTATCTCCAGTGTCATCATGCAGAAGTCATCAGCAGCTGCGTGCCGAGAGATGCTGAAGAATTTGGATGCGATATCCAGACATCCATGCCGCAAGGGACCATGATGGCAGGGAAGGGGAACAGCATCCCCCCTGTGAGGGATGCACTGGGCTCCAAGGACACCTCTGTCCTTGCTTTTGGAAGCTAACAGGGAACCGTGGGACCAAAGAGAAGGTTTGCAAGGTCTTGAGAGGCTTGTTAAAATGCGTAGCTCTGAACCTCTTCCCGCAGCGTGCTGTCATAAGACTGGCTTGGGAAAACAGCTGAGAAACAAGTGGGAGGAGAGCATCAAGGGCTAGCCTGGGGATCGGGTGGTCCAGCCTGTGAGCTTCCCACTGCGGCCGAAAGCAAACAACGGAGATGTTCCCCCTGTTATGGCAACAAAGACCTTTGCAGAGCCGGTGCGGGCTTCGCAACTTGGGTGCACCTCAGCCCCCGACATCTCTGCCTCACCAGGACCAGCAAGGGGTGATGGCTGCAGGCAGGGACAGCACATCAGGAGCAGCCGGGAGCACCGCGTGGGACAGCGGTGCTTACTGGGATCACCATTTCTCAGCTGCCAAGCTCCCGTGCCAGACGGCACCATCTCGGCACGGCACCAGCGAGGGGGGGTTGCGGCCACTGACTTGCTGCAAGCGGAGGCCGTGATGTGCACCAGCATGTGACTGATCAACATGAAGCTCCTCTTGCTTTCCATCCCTCTTGTTTGGGTACGAGCAGACCGTGAGACCTAACAAACCTCAAACCCGCTGACGGCGAGTTGCAGAACCTCTCATTTCCGCCCTTTGCGAGGCAGGTCCCCTGGGCCTTGGTCAAAACCTCCTCCCTGGTGCAAGAGCTCCGCGTCTTCCCACTTCTGCTCAGCAAACTGCTGGCAGCACCCCCCACCCACAGACATTTGCGTTCAATCACCCTGAATTTCACCACCGAAAGCAAATTTTGCCTGGCCGCAACTTTGAAAGGGGCAAAACCCAAATGCCACGGGTCCCATTCTGTTACGTCTGATCCCCTGTCCAGATTTACCACCTTTTCCCCTCCCCTGCTATGCGTTGTTGGTGTCAGATCCTCCTCCTGGCCATCTGGATCTTACAAGAAACTCAGTTATTAATCAGATTTTGCCATTTGAGGGGAGGAAATAACGTTATAAATTATGATTTAAGGAAAGTTGCAAATGCGAGGGGGGAAGCAGAAAGCTCTCGCTGTCCTTGTGAAACGACTGCCGCCGTTTCTCTGTAAAAACACACTCGTACTTCCTCTGCTGCAACTTCTCACGCTGCTCAAGTTCCCCAGGGGAAGCGAAGAAGAAAACTTGTCAGAGAAACAGATCAGAAGCGAGAGACGTGATGGCTGACTGTACCAATGGCACAATTTGGGGGCATAAAATAGACATAACACCC
The DNA here is from genome assembly GCF_000690535.1 of Cariama cristata. NCBI lineage: Eukaryota > Metazoa > Chordata > Aves > Cariamiformes > Cariamidae > Cariama > Cariama cristata. The sequence continues at coordinate 37,162 of NW_009608698.1, forward strand.
ACGTGCTTCTCTGCGTTGCTACCCTTACTAGCCATCCATAAATCCGAAGTAAATTAAACAGTAAACCGAAATAGTCAGAGCTTTTAAAATCAAGGGAACTAGTTAACAAGGAAAGCCTTCGACTAAGGATAGCATGCGTTACGACTGAGCGCTAGTGCCGACAGGGCAGTAGATAAAAGTTGTACCTGGGTCACATTCACGGTTTCCCTCGGGCTAGAGGATGCAAGAGACGGCGTACGGGCATGGCAGGAGAGCGGCGAGCAGAGGGAGGCTGCCCGTGTCACCCTGACCCGGCCACGACGGGAAGGAGTCCTGACATTTGCCTCTCCACCCTCTCTAAACTGTGGTTGTCGGCTGAGCAATACCTGAGTAACGCATACCCGAGGGATGCTCGAGGTGGTTTTTCACAACAGGACTCAAACGGCCTTGCCCAGGTCACATTTCTGTACCTGGCTTGGGCTTTGGTTTATTAAGTGTTAACGCTCGGCGAGAGCTGGTTAAGTCCCACCATCGTGGCACAGGGACCGAGGTGGGAAGCCTTTGGGATTAGAAATGTAATGCACATAGGTGTCTATGTACCTACATCAAAAAGGCCAGCCTTTTGCTAACTTTTTTTTTAAATTTTTTTTTTAAAATTGCTCTCAAGACCATTCCTCCCCACCATCCCAGCTGCGAGAGAAGCAAGAGCAGAAGCCGATACTGGGATGCTCGGCCAAGTCCCACCCTACCAGAGCCCGAAGGAACGTGCTATTCTCCCACTGATGACCCAGCCCGACCCCTGCTAACCCGCTGTGGGCAGGGGCATTAGCTCAAGCTCTTCGGGTCCCCCCCTCACCCAAAGGGTTTAGCAACCCGACTTTCTCAGAGGTGTCTCTTCTTCTGCTGGGTCATGCATTCAAATGCCAAAATTGTGCCTCATTAAAAGGGCAAAGCTCGGGCTGGGGGCGTGGGGGGACACGCAGGAAGGAAGAAAAATAGCTTGCAAGAGCCTTCCTGTTTATCCACGGCTTGGGAAAAAACCCAACACAACAGAATACCTACACCCCCCCCCCGGCCCCGGCTCCATTCTCCTTGCTGGCACGGCGTTGGCTTGGCTCCGTCCCTTAGCCCCCCAGGCCAAATCCAGCCCTGCCGCGAGCGTGTTTACTTTAGAGGAGTTTACTCGAGAGAGAAATCCGGTCCCCGGAGCCTGAATGTTCGCAGTGTGCGAGGGAGCGCATCGGCACCCGGAGCTCCCCTCCGGACAATGTGTCGCGGTGCTGGCCCCCGGCCACGCCGCCAGGGAGGTCATTTTCTTCTCGGCAATTAGCAAAGTGGTGGCATCGCTAAAAGAAGTTGAATAAACACATTGAACCCAGCTGGGTTCCCAGTTTGCTCTGTTCTCATCACCCTTCCTTCTGGGCGCGCGGTGGGGCCCCAGCGAGCGAGAGCCCGATGGCTGTGCGCGGCGCTTTCATTCAGGCCTGGTTGGAAAGGGCTTTTAGGAAAGAGGAGGAGGTGGCGAGGAGGGGGTGAAATAACCCTTTAGCTTTCTTCTTTGACAACAAATGTCTTCCCTTTTTCTTTTCAGGGAGGGAAAAATGCCAGCTTCTCTAAGAAAACTGCAGCAAATGGCTGTTTTCATGGGCCTGTTCAGCGGCGGGGGGGG
>NW_009608698.1:38825-39110 GCF_000690535.1 Cariama cristata
CTGTGTTCATGGGCCTGTTCAGCGGCGGGGAATGCATCGTGATGTATAATCTTATGCAAAGTGAGTCTTGGTGCTGTTAGCAACCTTATTTCTCCTCTGCCCCCTTTCATTTGCTTTTGTGTGGCGGGGAAAATAGCAGCATGCAAGATGTGAAAAGCAGATGAAGTTAAGGGAAGCGTGGCTTGAGCCTTTGGGTTCTGGCTCCGTGGGCTCCGCTTTGTTGGGCCCCACGGCTCCTGCTCTCCCAAGCGTTGCTGCCGGCGTTTCCAGGGGTGGGGATCGCAG